>NC_081406.1:534838790-535138790 GCF_030272615.1 Cryptomeria japonica
CACTCGATATAATCGGAAGGGATGTATTTTTGCAACACGACTTATTATCATGCATTTGATGAGCTTTACAATTTTTTTTATTAGAGAACACTATTTGACAATTTTTGATGATATAATTATCACAAAACCCTTATGCTCATGCAGGTCTTTTTTCATGATATACAATAGTATCACATTATGATTTTTGCGTCAACATAGTGGGTTCTGTTGATATAATTCGAAGGGACGTATTTTTGTGGTATATAATCCCACCTTTTTATTTATTATCATCAAGCCTTTATGTTCGTCCATGCATTTTATGTGTAGACTAACAATTCTTAAAAATACAGGTTCATGCTAGATCATTCGTCATTGACAAGACCCTCTCTTGGTGATGGTACAAATTCCTTTGTGCATTAATGAGATAAAATTTTATGTATAAACATTAAGTCAAGTGAATGTATTGCTATTTATAAATGACCATATCTACCATCGTCTTCAACCATGCAGAGAAATGCAGTGAGAAGGGCTTTAATGAACATGTGTGCTTCTTCAAAGTTATGCTTGTATGCTTTGCAGAGAAACTGGTAAGTTTCGTAATTATACAATCTTGTGCGTCTTAAAAATGTTTCAAATGATCTATTTATAATTTGCCAAACTAATTTGTATTAAGTGTTATTGATGCTCTGCAAAAAGGATTAGAAAATCTGTTTGATGGCAACACACACAAAAGCACAAGAAACAAACGTTAGTGTTAGCAACAAAAAATTATCCTAAACAGGCATATCAAGAGAGATATTAAGCATGAAATAGAAAGCATATAAACATAGAATGAAATAGCTAATCAAGATGCTCATAGTTGCTCCTCCCTTGTTCCTCTCCTCTCCAAGTCCCAAATGAGTGTAGCTCTCAGTAGCTTTTTGCACTATGGATGCTTATGGAGGATTGAGATTTAATATTAAGCTTCAAATATGAAATGAAAAGCTAAATACTATTCTATTGATGCTAAAATGATTGATTTTACCAAAAAGACAAGATTTTAGTTATGCTATGCTAAATGCTCTCTAAAAATGTCTATAGCCTAAATGCATACAAGTTTTCAGGATCTGGATTATGAAGGAATGGGCTCTATTTATAGGAAAAATGGAGCAATGGATGGCTAGGATTGAAAGGTTTAATCAAGGGTCAAGATTGAAAGTTGGGGATCCATGTGCACAATTTGCACCAATGAAATGGTGACAAGTGTCAACATAAGATTGGGTTGAGAGAAGAGGTTGGAGGCATTAAATGCCTGAGGAGACCTCATGGTTATCTAGAAGGTAAGGGTCAAGCCTAAATTAAGATTACCCACTGGATTAGGAGTTAATGCAAGGATAAACCTTTGTGCAAATGATTAAGAGATAATCATGGTCAAAGCATTAAAGGCTTGATGAGACCCTTGGGTTGGGTAGAGGTTGAGTCAAAACAAATGTTTTAACCATGTAGGAGGGTTTGGGTTAACCATTAATGGTTTTTGAAGACTTTGTGGATTAAGTGGTTGAAGGTTGAAAGCCTTCAATGGTTATCAAAGACTTTGAGCCATTTAGTGGTTGAAGGTTGGAAGCTTTCAAAGGTTATCCAAGACTTTGAGACATTTAGTGGTTGAAGGTTGAAAGCCTTTAATGGTTATCAAAGACTTTTAGGCTTTGAGAAGTGACTCCATTTTGCTTAGGAATGTGACAATAATTAGGGGATGGATTAAGTTAATTAGGAAGGGGTTAGAAGAATCTAGAAGGGGATTAGATTTTGCAAGTGGATTTGGTGGGTGAGGGAAAATAGGATTTTATTAAAATAAAAATTCATTTATTTCAATAAATGTGTGCAAGTTGTATTTGGATAAATATTCAAATAAATATTAATTTATTTAAATGAGAAAAAGGAAGATAAAGCATTAAAATGCTTGAAGACTTTGAGGGGAACCATTAAAGGCTTGAAGACTTTAAGGAAAACCATTAAAGTCTTAAGAAGACTATAGAAGGAAGCCATCAAGTTTGAAGACTTTAAAGCCATCAAGTTTGAATACTTTAAGGGAAACCATTAAAGGTTTCAAGTGGGTGAGGATAAATAGGATTTTAAATAAATAATTTATTTAAAATAGTTGTGCAACTTGCTTTTGTAGGAAAATACAAGTGGGTGGAGGATAAAGGTGATTTAAATAAATTATTTATTTAAAATAATTGTGCAACTTGCTTTTGTAGGAAAATACAAGTGGGTGGAGGATAAAGGTGATTTAAATAAATGATTTATTTATTTAAATGTGAGAGGTGGGATTTTGGGGGATTTAAATAAATATTAATTTATTTAAATGTGAGAGGTGGGATTTTGGGGGATTTAAATAAATATTAATTTATTTAAATGTGAGAGAAGATTTAATTAAACAAATATGATTTATTTATTTAATTAATGGTATGAATTTGGTTAAGTGAATTAAATCAAATAAATTGAATAATTTATTTAATTAATAGGAGAAGAGGGTTAAGATGAATTAATTAAATATTAATTTAATTAATTATTAATTGATGGTTAAATAATCAAATAAATACTAAGTATTCATTTAATTAAGTGGACAGATTTATGTGACTACATTTGCCCCTCTTTGAGACGGTGCGGTTTATCGCGTCATTTCAAAGAAAGAAAAATAGGTGTGAAGAAATGCCCCATAAAATGTAAATTTAATGGGTGGTATGCCCCCTCGAGAGATGGGCCGAATTTTTTTTTGAAAAATTGGGCGATCTCTCGAAAAAGAATGTAAAGAATGGGAGAAAATGGAGTGAATATGAAGAAACAACAAGCCAGCGAGTACCCTGAGGTCATGCAAGAGATACATAGCAGATGTAGTGTGGGGTTTGGATTGATGCTATACAATTGATCAAAATTGGTTAGACAATCTGGTGCAATCGGTTTAATTGCCCCGGTCAAGTCAAAGCGTGACAGTTGATGTCAGTTGGTTGCTTGGACATGATAAAGTCTGAGTAAGTGAATCAAAGGGACCTGATGTGACTTAGACAATTGATGTAATTGCCCGATGAAGTCAAGGTATATGAAGCAAAATACTCGTTGAGACATAGACAATTGATGTAATTGTCCATTGGATTGTGTTTGATTGGTTGATCAATTGATAGTATGTGCGTGTGATGGATGGTTGTGGGGAATCATGGCAGCCCCATTGAGACTAGGTCATTATAATAAATGCCTGATGTAGTCTAGGATTACCATAATCGATTACTTGTTGAGACCCGAAGATACTTGATCAGAGTATCTGTTGATAGTCTAGGTGTGTGGGAGTCGATGTATCTGTGTAGACAGAGTAACTTGCTTGATTGTGTGGATGAATGAGGATGGGAAACACAATCCCTCCTATTGATGTTAGAAGAAATGGAGGACCTATGACTCATTCGTATGGAAGAAGAGGAAAATAGAGTATGCATTATTATGACTATGTATGCATGATATGCAGCTATTATGAATGTATGGATGGTTGGAATGCAACAGAATGCAGTATATACAGATGAGATGGAATGACGATCCATAGTGCTCTATTTTCATCATTGAGCTTTTAAAATGTTGGAAGAGAATACAAGCATCTTGACATAATGATTCAAGATGACCAGAGTATTTCTTACATGGATTTGATATAGCAAGTTAATACAAGCAACTTGATATAATGGATCAAGTTGACCTGAGTATTGCTTGCGGAACAGACAAGGATTATCTCCGTTCATGCATGACTTGGATCGTCCTCCTTGATCTTAGGCTGATCATATCCTGAGACAAGTGCATACCATACTAAGAAATAAAAACCTTTATCCAGTTTGGATGAGGTAGGAGGAACCAAAGGAAGAGCATTGCACCTGCAAACAAACAATATATACATAAAGAATAAAGAATAAGGATCCTTGGTAATGGTTCATGCTCATATGGTCGAGGTATACGCTGTAGTCAGCAAGCCTTAGTGATCTATGATTGCATTTGGCATAAGATCACGTAGCTTAGTGAACTTCCCACGTAGACACCATTAGTACATGCCCCAGAACTTCATCGGAAATAATGCACAAACAAAACAAAACAATGCTGAAAAGATCCCGATACAGATAAACAAACGATTGTACTCACAAATCAACCAAGTATTTGACAGCCTAACAGAATTTTCTTGTCAAAGAAAACATCATCTTGTCTTTGTTTTGGTAAGGAAGGATGCATCCTTGTTTTAAAGACAGTTTTGGATTGTTGATGTGGATTGTGTGGTTGATTGGTAAATGGTCATTATGTGAGTAGTTTGTCGCAATGTTTGTTTTGGTATCTGCATGGATGAGTATGTACAAGGTGTTGCCATGTTTTTGTGTGATTCTTGATGTTTTCTGATGTTTTTGGATTTTGTATTGTTTTTGAATGTTTTTGGTATTTTGTGAAACATTTTTGAATGTTTTTGGTATTTTGTTGAGACATTTTTGAATGTTTTTGGATTTTGTGAGACATTTTTGAATGTTTTTGGATTTTGTTGAGATATTTTCCAATGTTTTTGGTATTTTGATGATTGCTTGAATGAAGAACTGAATGAATCATAAGACAATGTAGAATCCACTTCCATCAATAGTTTAAAGGCATTGCCCCCAGTTTTAGACATGACTTATGAAGAAGAGGGACGCAAGATGCATGAAGTATTTATCATAATTGCAGAGAAATAACAAGCCATGGTTTTTCGGATGGATGGATGTATGTATGAAGTAGATGTGACCGTAACAAGTTTGAAAGACAATGGAGCCATAGCCTTTACGAGTGGCGCCTGTTTGCCAGGTTTTCACCACCGTACTTACCCAAGGTACCACCGAAGTGGTTGTTCACCGTTTGGATGCATGATTTTTCTTTACTTTTTTGAATGTTTTTGTATTTTCTTCAGGACATTTTTTCTGAATGTTTTTGGTATTTTCTGGTATGCAGGGGAGCCTGATGCTCTGTACAACTTAGGTATAAAACCGTTTGAGGTGCATGCTGTTAATTGGATCTGCAAGCGGTTCTCCTTCTGATGTAGCCAACTGATATGCCCCGGACCCAAATACAGCAGTGACAACATATGGGCCCAGCCAGTTTGATTCAAACTTGCCTTGATGTTCTTTGTTTGGTTGGTTGCGAGGATTCTCTCGAAGAACAAGATCACCTACCTCAAATGTACGAGGTCTAACTCGGTGATTGTAGCTTCTACTCATGCGCTGCTGATAGGCTTTGAGGTGATTGTATGCAACTTGTCGCTTCTCATCAAGTAACTCTAAGTCCTGAAGAGGTGAGACTCTGTATGCTTCATCATCGATGAGATTATGCAAGGAAACTCGTAATGATGGTATCTCAACCTCAATAGGTAAGATAGCTTCTGCACCATAGACCAATGAATAAGGAGTTGCACCTGTAGGGGTTCGAATGCTAGTTCGATATGCCCATAATGCTGGATTCAATTGAACATGCCAATCACGACCGGCATCATTGACTGTCTTCTTTAGGATTCTCAATATGTTTTTATTGGATGCTTCGGCCTGACCATTGCCTTGTGGGTAATAGGGAGTGGAAAAGCGGTGTTGGATATGAAATTTCTCACAAAGCTCGCGGACATCCTAATTTTTGAAAGGAAGACCATTATCTGTGATGATGGACATGGGCACACCATACCGGCAGATGATGTAGTTGAGGATGAATGAGGTGATCTGCTTGCTGGTGACTTGGGTAAGTGGAACAGCTTCGATCCACTTTGTGAAATATTCGGTAGCGGTAATAATGAATTTATGGCCATTGGATGAAGATGGATGAATCTTACCCACAAGGTCAAGGCCCCATTGACAAAAAGGCCATGGTGTTGTGATTGGTTGCAGTTCCTGGGATGGTGCATGTATCAGGTCGTCGTGAACTTGACATTTCTTGCATTTTCTGACAAAGTAGTAGGAATCCTTTTCCATAAATGGCCAATAGTATCCAGCTCGCATGATCTTCTTGGCTAGTGATGGACCACTTGAGTGAGTCCCGCAAATTCCTTCATGTACCTCTTCCAAAACCTTTGTTATCTCATCCTGTTCCAGACATCGAAGGAGAGTACCATCAAGACCGCGTTGGTATAGGGTTTCGGCAATAATGGTATATCGAGCAGTTTGGCGAATGAAGGTTTTTCGTTGGTTATTCGATTGGTTGGGAGGAAGGGTGTGATCATGGAGATAGGTGTAAAACTCACCGTACCATGGGGATTCAGAACCGACAAGGTGACATATTGTTTCAGATTCGGGGATATCATAAGCGGGGATCCAAAGCTGTTCTACCAAGAACTCGTAGCGTGTTGAATTTTGTGGAAGATCTAGTAGAGATGCTATGGTAGCCATAGCGTCAGCAGCTCGATTCTGATCTCTTGGTATCTGCTCAAAAGTGATAGTAGTAAATGATGTCTTTAGAGTGTCCACCATTTGCTTATATGGCATGAGTTTATCATCTTTGGTCTGATATTCATCTGTTGCTTGTCGAATGACTAGTTGGGAGTCGCCATATACTTGTAGTTCTTGTAATTTCCACTGTACGGCTAACCTGAGTCCTGTGATCAAGGCCTCATACTCTGCTATGTTGTTGGTGCATGGAAATGTGAGCCTGTAAGACTTCGGGATGCTGTCACCTTGAGGTGTGATAAACAGAATGCTTGCCCCCGAGCCGTGCCTAGTGTATGACCCATCAAAATATAGTTTCCATGGTTGTACTTCTGTGATCATGAATATCTCTTCATCTAGAAAATTGGAAATGAGGGGATGATCGCCTATGAGTGGTGCATCAGCCAACTGATCTGCAATGACCTGCCCTTTGATAGCTTTACGGTCCACATACTCGATGTCAAATTCACATAGAATCATTACCCATTTGGCCAAGCGACCTGTCAATGCTGCTTTGCTGAGTAAATACTTGAGTGGATCAATCTTTGCGATGAGTTGTACCTTGTGTGTCAACAGATAGTGCCGCAATTTAGTGGCTGCTAAGATTACTGCTAGGCAAGCTCACTCAATAGGTGTGTAATTGAGTTCATAGCCAACCAGTGTGCGAGAGATGTAGTATACAACACACTCTTTACCTTCTGCATTATGTTGTGCCAGTAGCACACCCAATGCTGTACTTGTTGCTGAGATATAAAGTAACAATGGTCTACTTGGATCTGGTGGCATCAACAAGGGTGGATTCATGAGATAGTCTTTAAGTGCCTGAAATGCTTGTTGGCATCTGGCATCCCACTGAAAGCGGATGTTCTTGTGTAGTAGATGTGTGAATGGGTGACACTTATCAGCCAATTGTGCAATGAATCTTCGGATGGATTGAAGTCGCCCTTGTAATGTCCTTAGCTGACTGATATTCTTTGGAGGTGGCATGTCCATGATTGCTTTTACCTTTGCTGGGTCGACCTCAATACCTTTGCTTGAGACAATGTATCCTAGAAGCTTCCCGGAGGTTACTCCAAAGACGCATTTCTTTGGGTTGAGTCGAACATGATATTGTTCCAGTCTATCAAAGATTCTCTCTAATATGTGGAGATGTCCTTCTCTGGTGAGTGATTTTGCTAGTAAGTCATCAACATAATCTTCCATTATGGTATGCATCATGTCATGGAAGATGGTGGTCATTGCTCTTTGATAGGTTGCTCCTGCATTTTTGAGACCGAAGGGCATTACATTCCAGCAATATGTGCCCCATGGACATGTGAAGGCTGTCTTATGTTGGTCCTCTGGTGCGATCTTTATTTGATTGTATCCTGAAAAACCATCCATGAGTGAAAGCATGGCATGTCCTGCTGTTAGATCCACTATGATGTCAATATTTGGTAGGGGGAAATCATCCTTAGGACAGGCCTTATTTAGATCTCTGAAGTCAGTACAAATGCAGATGCCCCCTTTTGGTTTGCCGTCAGGCACAATATTGGAGATCCATTATGCATAATCAATTGGTCTAATGAAACCAACATCCAGGAGTTTCTTGAGTTCTGTTTTGACTAGCACTGCAATCTGGGGATGCATCTTACGAAGCTTCTGCTTGACAGGTTTGGCTCCTTCTGCTACGGTGAGGTGATGCATGACTAAATCAGGATCAAGCCCAGGCATGTCTGCATATGACCATGCAAAGTTGATCTGACGCTGCTGGAAGAACTCTATAAATTTAGGTTGTTCCTCTAGAGTGAGAAGAGATGCCAGATGTATGAGATGAGGATTTTCAGGAGTCCCCACATTGTATTCTTTGGTTTCCTCGATGAGAATCGTTGATCATTCCTGTTGTGTACTAGTAGGGAGAATGTCAAACCCTTCATCCTCAGGCGCCTCAGAGAGGTTTTCACCATTGGATACGCTCTTTCTTTTTACTTTTGTTGGATCAAACAGTGCCATAGTGTGGTTTTCACTAGAAGATCCATGTTTTAATGTTATATTTTTGCAGCTGAAAGGTTTGGCATCCGCCCCGAAGTATGCTGCGCTATTAAGTTCAATGGCAAATCCAGCTTTGTGATCCCCGCTTGGTAGGTTATCCCTTATTTCCAAAAAGTCAATGATAGCCTCATCGTTTTGGAAGAGGTCAAGACATGGGGGATTTGATTGGGTCCATTCGATGAGTTCAGGGTGGATAATGGGCATTATGTCATCGATTAGGTTAAGTTTGTTAGATGTATCAGTGAGGGTTAAGACAGTGTGGCGAAGGTCGTTGATGGTACTCTCCCTGTTAGAATCAGGCGTAGGATGAGACGTAGGGTCTGTGGAAGATGTTTCCAGCTCAGGAACCCAAATGGTCTTTATCTGTGCTTCTCCGTAAATAGGGATATCTTTGCGTGGTGGAGGTGGTGATGTGTCTTCCTCATCTGAAGTGTTAAGTTGCACGGAATCAAATTCCCACTCATGTGAGTCAGTCTCTGAATCACTCTCCAGCATCCGATTGCTATACCATACTAGGATGTCTTTGGAGTTAAACACGGCAGGTGTGATTGGTTTATGTATCTTTGTAGCGATCGGTGCTGCAGGAACCGTGATGGGGATTAAAGGATTTGTCACTGGAAGTATCGGCAGTGTTGATTTAGTGGCTTCTGTTGGAATGGCTGGTGCCATAGATGCTGCTGCGGGTTCTGATACAGTTGTTGCTACAAATGGTGTTGCTGATGGCATTACTGGTTCGTTTGGTGGGATGGTTGGTATTGTAGATGGTTGCGGTGGGTTTGTGAGCCTCGATGGGGCAGTGGGGATAGTTTTTGATGGTGCTTTGATTATGAAAGGTGTCCTCTTTGCAGTAGGTGGGCAAAATGGTTTGCTGGGTTTGCCTTTGAATCTGAGTTTAGGAAGGATCTCTTTTTCAAAGCCTAGGCCTGTATTACCTTTGGGCTTTAATTCTGGTAGCAGAGGTTCATGTCGTCCTTGTTTGCAGTATCCCAAAGCACTCTGACCATCATATCCCATTCTTTGCATAATGAGGAGGCCTTTGCCATACTGTTCCGTAGGAAGTGTAACTTGCGGTTTATCAATGGTGATGGGATCTTTATAGATCCATTCCGCTAGGTCCTCATCTTGTGTCTCTTCCTCTTGACTCTTTCCAAGGACGAATGGCGTCAAGGCACATGCTGGTATGATTAGTGGTTGCTGGAGTAACTGCTGTGGCTTACCATGTGTTCTAGGAGAAGTGGGCATTTGTCCCACACAAAAGAGTTGACTCAAGTTGTATTCTCCAGGACCTTCCTCTGCTACTTTCATCTTAAGCTTTTCTTGCTTGGGTATAGGGGTGTTCGAACTGGCAAGAGAGGCGGGACTTACATATGATGCGGAGGAAATGGCTTCCCTATTATTAGGAATAGTAATTTCTGGTTTATGGCTGATATTATGGCAAAATGCAAAGGGATTTGCATCGCCCAGGATTGTGATCTCTGTACCGTTATGTGGGAACTTGATACATTGATGGTAGGTAGATGGAACAGCTTGCATGGCATGTATCCAAGGTCTCCCTAATAATAGATTATATGGCAGAGGAAGGTCCAGAACCTGACAGATGATGTGCTTTACTACAGGGCCCACTCGGATTGGTAGTACCACAGCTCCTTTGGATGAACGCTCTGCATCATCATAGGCCTTGATGGTGATCTTCTTGCGAGGATCCACTGATTCTATTGCATATCCCAATGCTATGACCAACTGTAGTGTGCAAATGTTTAGGCCTGCTCCATTATCTATCAAGACTCGCTTGATCCTGTGTTGGTTGATAAAGCCTTCAATGTGTAGTGAAGCATTATGAGGTTGTTGGAAAGAAGAGTTGTCACTTTCAGAAAAAGTGAGACAAGGTGATGACTTTAGATTTCCAACCATGGCTTGAAACTAGTCCGTATTCAGGTTTGCAGGGACTGACGCCTCTTGGAGTGCTTGATCCAAGATAGTTTTATGAGATGGTGATAGGCGCAAAAGCTCTAAAATGGATATAAGCGCAGGGGTTTTGTCTAATTGTTCCACAAGATTGTACTGCTTTGGGACGGAGGTGGTGCCTTGTGGAGCTGCCTTGATGGTGACCTTGCCACGACGTGTAACAACATTGCAATTTGAGGTGGGATTTTTGAAGGTTATGGTTGCAATTTGTTCACTGGCATCATACAGGTGATTTACAGTATAATTATACGTAGCCTGCGTATAATCAGTGGTATCAGTGCCTCGCCTAGAAGTGGAAGGACCCCTTTGATCTTGTGATGGAAGTGGATTCTTGAACATCTGATGATCATTATTGGTTGTTTTTGGGTCATGTCCTTCAACTTCAATTTCTCCTCGATCAATAAGATCCTGAATGAGATCTTTCAATCGGTGACAATTACTTGTCTTGTGTCCTCTTCCTTGATGGAACTCACAGTGTTCAGTATCTCTCCACCATGCCGGTTTGACTTGAGGCTCATAGTTTGATAGCTTAGGTAGAGTGATCAAATTTTGAGAAATGAGTTATCGCAACACTATTTCAATGGGTTCCCCTAAGGGAGTATATGCGCATTTTTGTTTTTGTGGACGAGGTCTTGGTTCATCATGAGATGTGATGCGACCTTGATTGGAAGGAGCATTTGTGTTATTCTGAGGTGGAGGATTTTGTCCTGCAAATCAAACCACAGGTTGTGCATTTTGGATAGTCCGAGCATCCACAACTCCATCGTTGACGATATTTTTGTTCTTGTTCCAGAAGTTTGGTTTATCGCTATTGAAGCGCGGGCGAGGACCATATTTTGGTTCATTAAAGATTTTGATGAGTCCTTTCTTGATGAGTGCCCATTCACACTTTAAACCCTTGGTGATCATATCATTAAAAGAGTCTGTGTCTTTGACATCCAGGTGAAATTCCATTTCTTCGTTTAAGTTGGAAATGAATATTTCCACTAGTTCTCATTTAGGTAACTGAAGAGAACGTCTGCTAGACATTTGGCGCCATCGTTGCAGGAATACTGAGAATAGTTCACCTGGTTTTTGTTTGGTGTTGCACAGATCAGCCATGGTGATGTCGCGTTCAATATTATAAGAGTAATGAGATAGGAACTTCTAGATGAGTTCCTCAAATGTTCTAATGCCACCTGGTAGTCGGGAAAACCATGACGTGGTTGTTCCTCCCAAACTTTGGGGAAAAAGGCGCATTAGGTATGTGTCTTCATATGCCACTTCAAGACAAGCGGAATGAAATTCTCGAACATGATCACGGGGATCCCCCTTTCCTCTATATTTTTCAAATTTGGGTGTTTCGAACCCGCGTGGAAAGGGTGGCATATAAAGATTCCTATCAAATGGATAGGGACAGATGTCGTTAAGTGAGAATTGATTGGTCTTAACACCACTATGAAGTTGTTGGGCAAGATTCTCGACTTGTTGCCGCAACATCTCCATTTCATTTGGAGGAGGAGGTGGTGGGTTACCTCGAGGAATGTTATATCTGATGTGATCTCTACCTCTTTCCTCCTCATGGCGACTTTGTCTTTCTGATGCTTGTCTTAATTGGGCAAGATCAAAGTCAGAGGGGAGTTTGGCTCCTTCTTGAGCGAGTTTTAAGAAGTGAGCATCCGCATTACTCCTAAGTATTTCGTCAAACAGTCTGTTAAAGAGAGGGTTATGCTGAGCCCTTTCTATTGTTGCAGGGGTAGGAGTACTTGGGTTTTCGTCATTTGCATTTCCTCCAAGTGCTTCTTGAAATTCATTGAGATTTTCCTCATCTTCTTCTTCTCTTTCTATTTCTCGTTGTCTCGACTGTGATCGGGTTTGAGCCATTTTTGTTTGCAAGTTTGTGTTTGAAGTTGATTGAAGATGATGATGAGTTGGTGATGAAATGAAAGATTGATAGTTGGTGATTTGTGTTGTATGGGGATCTCTAGCACTTTAAGGTAGATGTAACCGAAATTCCTTCTTTGAATTGCTTGTTTGTTTGATAAGTTTGGATGTGATAAGGTGTAGAGAAATCTGAGATGTGTTACAGATTTTGACTACCTAGCAATGAGAAGATTCACTCATGAACTAGTTTTAACCTGCGTAGATGTGTCTCTTAGGATGAGCTTATCCTAGATGTAGAAACAATCTAAAAAGTGATGTGATGTGTTTGATTTCAAGCAATATCTAAAAGAGAACTTGGGACAAGAACCTCTTAATGTTTTGAGAGTTGGGATGGATTGATGATGAAGTGATGATGTATGAGTGAGATGATGGATGTTTTTGTTTTTCAACTTCAATAAAAACTTTGGGTTATAAATGGGACAAACTCTACCTCTTCCCTTTCAGGTGTTGTAGGTATTTCTCGAGCTGTGTTGTAGGTGATGCAGATGTTGGGGAAAAAGTGGGGATTAATCTTTCCTCCTTTATTTTTGTGATAACTCAGAGCTCTATATTGCATAAAAGCTCTGCGGTTCAATGATTTTGAATCAAACTCATTTGTTTTACTTTGAAGGTATAGACGCATACGATGTAAAAAGACTCTATGGGAGACAAATATTTGTCGATTGATATAGAAGAATTTCCTCCTTTTGATCAAAGCCTTTGAGCTCAATGGTCTCCTTTTCAAGTTGATATTCTGATGACACTTCTTCTTTCGCAAGATGTGAAGAATGGTCATAAAAGTTGTGATTCTGTGTTGTTTGCACTTTGTTTTTGGTATTTTTGGTTGTGTTGACAGATGTTGGATGAATACTTTGTTTTTGGGATTGATTTTCTGATTTTTCTTTGACAAGAAAACAAAGCAAGCACCCAAACACAAAATTGTAGCCTCAAAGGCACAAATGAGTATGGGTTTAGATCAACCCAATCCTTGGACTTGTTTTTAACCCTTCCTTTAGATTTATTTTAAGGTGTATTTCCAAAGCCTGAAGTCGGCTCAATTTGCACTAGGTCTGTAAAACGAACACACTTCAAACACTTTTTATCCCTAAGGTCAAATGGCCAGTTGTGATAAATTTAGCCCACATCTTGATATTTCTTCGACTTTGGTACTACATACCTTATGAATCTCGTCGTGGCAGGTAAGGATGTGATATACTAAGTCTTGCACGAGCATAACAAATAGATGATCCCTATGATGGGGGAGTCACCACTTTTATCAAGCCACAAGTGACTTTTCAAAAAGCTATGTTTCTACTCAAGGAAATATGTATGGTGAGTATCTTGGGAGCAAAACCATCTATGCTCTTGCACTAAATTATATCTCAAATATCCTCAATCAATAGAACAGGTGGGCTACTACTTAAAGGTGTTTAGTCATGTTCGATGTTTTTGGACATAAGTTCATTCTGCAGTGACTCACTTAAGAGCCTTGTAACTGGTGGTGGGGCCCATTTGTCCTTTCGGCCAGTTACACTATAGGAACAGCTATACCTAAGGCTACAGCTTTCGCTCTCACCTGATTTCTATAGCGGCTCAAAGGATTTACCGCTCGAGGTCGTTCCCAAGAGTATCGATCCCTTGGCAGGCCTCTCTTAAAAAGATAAAATGTGAGTGTTACTAACACTTTTCTCTTGCACCTAGGACCACGAAAGCCAAGGGAGAGGATAGTGTGTGTTAGAAGTAGGACCACTCGACCAACTCTTTGCACAAGTGTGCCAAGCACGAAAAACACTTGTTCTTTTTAATCTATCATTGCAATGTGATCTAACTATTTGGAGATGTTGCTCCAACAATCATGGTGTTCTTTTTAATTTTCAAAGGCAATTGTTTGAGTAAACTAGAATTTGAAAATCCTGGTCAACTTAATGAAAAACACGTTTGCATGAAGTAAAATTGCTTTAAAAATGAGACAAGTTGATTGTGAATTTTATTTGCACCAAAAATGGAAGTGTGGATTGTGAGTTTTATCTTGATGCAAGAAATAAATTTTGCCTTGTTTATTTTAAGCACCAAAACGAAGTTTGTTTCCTAACTTGCAAAAAAAATAAAGTTGTTTTTGTATAAGTTTGTGGTTCTTTTTACCTTGGAACAATGAAATTCTTTTTAAGAGCCCCAAACAAATATGTGATTCTTTTTTTTAAAAGCCCAAAGTTGAAATGTGAAGTTAATTTTAAACCAAAATAAAAAGTGAATTCATTTTTTAAAACCAACTTCAAAAAAACAAGTTAGTAAAAAAATATAAATCTACTTTTTAATCTAATTTAAATCTGCACAAAAGAGAAAAATAGTTAGTAAAATCCGCCTATTTGGTGGGCTTCTACAAACCTAAATTTGTTTTTTTTGGTTTTTTTTTTTTTTTTTGGTTACAAGGTGATTTGTACAACGTTTTGTTACAATAGCGCTAGTCTGCGTTTGAACAGAGGCACTATTTAACACAAATGCACTAAAAAAAAGGGAAAGACAGAGAAGGAAAAAACACTAAAACAGGGTGAATAGCGCCAAAATAATGTCAAACGCACTAAAACAGTGTCAAAAGTGCAACCTGTGTGACATTTTCAACATCCAAACATGTTATTGGTTAAAAAAAAAAAAAAAAAAAGTTGATCTTTTTGGTGTTTGGATTCACGTCGGGCTCACCAAATGATGCTCTGCAAAAAGGATTAGAAAATCTGTTTGATGGCAACACACACAAAAGCACAAGAAACAAACGTTAGTGTTAGCAACAAAAGATTATCCTAAACAGGCATATCAAGAGAGATATTAAGCATGAAATAGAAAGCATATAAACATAGAATGAAATAGCTAATCAAGATGCTCATAGTTGCTCCTCCCTTGTTCCTCTCCTCTCCAAGTCCCAAATGAGTGTAGCTCTCAGCAGCTTTTTGCACTATGGATGCTTATGGAGGATTGAGATTTAATATTAAGCTTCAAATATGAAATGAAAAGCTAAATACTATTCTATTGATGCTAAAATGATTGATTTTACCAAAAAGACAAGATTTTAGTTATGTTATGCTAAATGCTCTCTAAAAATGTCTATAGCCTAAATGCATACAAGTTTTCAGGATCTGGATTATGAAGGAATGGGCTCTATTTATAGGAAAAATGGAGCAATGGATGGCTAGGATTGAAAGGTTTAATCAAGGGTCAAGCTTGAAAGTTGGGGATCCATGTGCACAATTTGCACCAATGAAATGGTGACAAGTGTCAACATAAGATTGGGTTGAGAGAAGAGGTTGGAGGCATTAAATGCCTGAGGAGACCTCATGGTTATCTAGAAGGTAAGGGTCAAGCCTAAATTAAGATTACCCACTGGATTAGGAGTTAATGCAAGGATAAACCTTTGTGCAAATGATTAAGAGATAATCATGGTCAAAGCATTAAAGGCTTGATGAGACCCTTGGGTTGGGTAGAGGTTGAGTCAAAACAAATGTTTTAACCATGTAGGAGGGTTTGGGTTAACCATTAATGGTTTTTGAAGACTTTGTGGATTAAGTGGTTGAAGGTTGAAAGCCTTCAATGGTTATCAAAGACTTTGAGCCATTTAGTGGTTGAAGGTTGGAAGCTTTCAAAGGTTATCCAAGACTTTGAGACATTTAGTGGTTGAAGGTTGAAAGCCTTTAATGGTTATCAAAGACTTTTAGGCTTTGAGAAGTGACTCCATTTTGCTTAGGAATGTGACAATAATTAGGGGATGGATTAAGTTAATTAGGAAGGGGTTAGAAGAATCTAGAAGGGGATTAGATTTTGCAAGTGGATTTGGTGGGTGAGGGAAAATAGGATTTTATTAAAATAAAAATTCATTTATTTCAATAAATGTGTGCAAGTTGTATTTGGATAAATATTCAAATAAATATTAATTTATTTAAATGAGAAAAAGGAAGATAAAGCATTAAAATGCTTGAAGACTTTGAGGGGAACCATTAAAGGCTTGAAGACTTTAAGGAAAACCATTAAAGTCTTAAGAAGACTATAGAAGGAAGCCATCAAGTTTGAAGACTTTAAAGCCATCAAGTTTGAATACTTTAAGGGAAACCATTAAAGGTTTCAAGTGGGTGAGGATAAATAGGATTTTAAATAAATAATTTATTTAAAATAGTTGTGCAACTTGCTTTTGTAGGAAAATACAAGTGGGTGGAGGATAAAGGTGATTTAAATAAATTATTTATTTAAAATAATTGTGCAACTTGCTTTTGTAGGAAAATACAAGTGGGTGGAGGATAAAGGTGATTTAAATAAATGATTTATTTATTTAAATGTGAGAGGTGGGATTTTGGGGGATTTAAATAAATATTAATTTATTTAAATGTGAGAGGTGGGATTTTGGGGGATTTAAATAAATATTAATTTATTTAAATGTGAGAGAAGATTTAATTAAACAAATATGATTTATTTATTTTAATTAATGGTATGAATTAAATAAATAAAGTGGACAGATTTATGTGACTACAGTTATAATTTGTTTCTTGTAGCACATTCATTCCGCATAAAAAAGGTTACTTATTTTGGTCTTCATTTATATGCAGGCATTGTTGTATGTAAGCTTTTCTCTCAGGACATGAGGATGTTTGATGCAGATGAAGTGGGATGTTGTATTTGTATATGGATGTGAATTGATGTAACGTTGTTATGATGATATACAATGTCCATGAGCAAATTGGTTTAGTTATATTGATGATAATGTCCATGTATCTGTACATGAGTACATTGGTGTAGTTGTATTGATAATGAAAAAAAAAATCATGTTTGCATATCCCTTCATGGATGTCACATGCAAGTGTAATGGTAATTATGTATATACAATACATGGAAATATTGATGATCATTATGTGTCTACAGTGTAATACTTGTTTATATATAATTTTAGCACTTAGGGTGCTCAAGGGACGACGCTGGTATGGTATGACCCCGAGAGTTCGATTGAGTGGAGGGGAAAAATAGGACCATGCATAGGGTAATAATGCTTAACTGGACATGTCGGAGCTGACGGTTTGTCATCGTGATGAGCAGAACGAGAAATTGGCCACGCGACAACATTCGATTGAGTGAGACTGATGATTTTTTTGCCAACCAAAAAATTGTTGTCCTAATAAAACCGTATGGAAAATTGAAAAATCGAAATAGGATTTTGTAGGGACCCATCTCATGGCCTCGTAGGTTCAAACAGATCATTTGTAGGTGCCACGGACTCTGAGTTAGGGCTTGTCAAAGTTTGACAATTTTGAGCACTTAGGGCGCTCAAGGGACAACGCCAGTAGGGTATGACCCCGAGCGTTCGACCGAGTGGAGGGGGGGGGGGGGGAATAGGAGCATGAATAGGGTAATAATGTCTAACTGGACATGTCGGAGCTAACGGTTCGTCATTGCGATGAG
This sequence comes from Cryptomeria japonica, assembly GCF_030272615.1. Lineage (NCBI taxonomy): Eukaryota > Viridiplantae > Streptophyta > Pinopsida > Cupressales > Cupressaceae > Cryptomeria > Cryptomeria japonica. Next base: position 534,856,532 of record NC_081406.1, read on the forward strand.
CAGAACGAGAAAGTGGCCACACGACAACATTCGATTGAGTGAGACTAACGATTTTTTTGCCAACCAAAAAATTGTTGCCCTAATAAAACCGTACCGCAACTTGAAAAACTGAGATAGGCTTTTGTAGGGATCCCTCTCATGGCCCCATAGGTTCAAACGGATGATTCACAAGTGCTAGAGATTCCAAGTTAGGGCTTGTCAAATTTTGACAATTTTGAGCACTTAGGGTGCTCAAGGGATGACATCGGTAGGGTATGACCCCGAGCGTTTGAATGAGTGGGGGGGGGGGGGAATAGGAGTATGCATAGGGTAATAATGCCTAACTAGACATGTTGGAGCTGACGGTTCGTCATCGCGATGAGCAGAACGATAAATTGGCCATGCGACAACATTCGATTGAGTGAGACTGACGATTTTTTCGCCAACGGAAAAATTGTTGCCCTAATAAAACCGTAGAGAAACTTGAAAAACCGAGATAGGATTTTGTAGGGACCCCTCTCATGGCCCCATAGGTTCAAACAGATCATTCATAGGTGCCAAGGATTTTGAGTTAGGGCCCATCAAATTTTGACAATTTTGAGCACTTAGGGCACTCAAGGGACGATGCCGATAGGGTATGACCCCGAGCGTTTGACCAAGTGGGGGGGTGGGAAATAGGAGCATGCATAGGGTAATAATGCCTAACTGGACATGTCAAAGATGACGGTTCATCATCGTGATGAGCAGAACGAGAAATTGGCCACGCGACAACATTCGATTGAGTGAGACTAACGATTTTTTTGCCAACCAAAAAATTGCTTCCCTAATAAAACCGTAGGGCAACTTGAAAAACTGAGATAGGATTTTGTAGGGACCCCTCTCGTGGCCCCATAGGTTCAAATGGATTGTTCACAGGTGCCACAGATTTTGAGTTAGGGCCCGTCAAAGTTTGACCATTTTGAGCACTTAGGGCGCTCAAGGGACGACGTCGGTAGGGTATGACCCCGAGCGTTCGACCGAGTGGGGGGAAAAATAGGAGCATACATAGGGTAATAATGCCTAACTAGACATGTCAGAGCTGACAGCTCATCATCGCGATGAGCAGAAAGAGAAATTGGCCACGCGACAACTTTCGATTGAGTGAGACTACCGATTTTTTCACCAACCGAAAAATTGCTGCCCTAATAAAACCGTAGTGTAACATGAAAAACCGAGATAGGATTTTGTAGGGAGCCCTCTCGTGGCCCCATTGGTTCAAACAGATTGTTCGCAGGTGCCAGGATTCTGAGTTAGGGCCCGTCAAAGTCTGACAATTTTGAGCACTCAGGGCGCTCAAGGGACAACGCCAGTAGGGTATGACCCCGAGCGTTCGACCAAGTGGGGGGGAAAAATAGGAGCATGCATAGGGTAATAATGCCTAAATGGACATGTTAGAGCCGATGGTTCATCATTGCGATGAGAAGAACGAGAAATTGGCCACGCGACAACATTCGATTGAGTGAGACAGATGATTTTTTGCCTACCGAAAAATTGCTGCCCTAATAAAACTATAGGGCAACTTGAAAAACTGAGATAGGATTTTGTAGGGACCACTCTTGTGGCCTCGTAGGTTCAAACAGATCATTCGTAGGTGCCACAGTTTCTGAGTTAGCGCCCATCAAAGTTTGACAATTTTGAGCACTTAGGGTGCTCAAGGGACGACGCTGGTAGGGTATGACCCCGAGCGTTCGACCGAGTGGGGGGGAAAAATAGGAGGATACATAGGGTAATAATGCCTAATTGGACATGTCAAAGCCAATGGTTCATCATCGTGACGAGCAGAATGAGAAATTGGCCACGCGACAACATTCGATTGAGTGAGAGTGATGATTTTTTTGCCAACCAAAAAATTGCTGCCCTAATAAAACCGCAGGGAAAATTGAAAAACCAAGATAGGGTTTTGTAGGGACCCCTCTCATGGCCCCGTAGGTTCAAACGGATCATTCGTAGGTGCAACGGATTCCAAGTTAGGGCCCATCAAAGTTTGAAAATTTTGAGCATGCATAGCGTAATAATGCCTAACTGTACATGTTGGAGGCAATGGTTCATCATCACGATGAGCTGAACAAGAAATTGGCCACGTGACAACATTTGATTGAGTGAGACTGACGATTTTTTCGACAACCAAAAAATTACTGCCCTAATAAAACCCCGAGTGTTCAACCAAGGTAGGGGGAAAAATAGGACTATGCATAGGGTAATAATGAATTGTATCAATTATTGTTCATTAAATGAATTGTATTGTATTGTTGATTAAATGAATTGTATTGTTCATTAAATGAATTGCATTGTATTGTTCATTAAATGAATTGCATTGTATTGTTCATTATACAAACAACACTTACGATGAAATGAAATGAATTGTATTGTTCATTAAATAACCATTATTAACCATTGTTAATTATTGGAATGAAGATTAAAGATTTCCATGATAACACCACGCACAGATGAGCAACAATTTATATGATCGAATATCAACTTCTGTATGTATAAAAATATCAAATGATTACAAATGTATGTCCATACACAAATATGGCATAAATGCCAACTGAAAAAAAAAAATGTCTAAATACGTGAATATATGTCCATATACAAAATATACATGCCAACTAAACATGTAAGAATCCCAAAACTATCTATAACATCCTAAGTTGTTGATGGATCATCAAAATCGATCCTCTTCGCTGCAATCCTCAGCTCTAAAGGATCCTGCACAAGAAAAACAAACCACAATTAATATTAGTTGTATTATATATATCACATTCGAAAAGTTAACATAAAAATGAACTATAATTGAACTATTCATGTTTACCTCATCTCCGCGTTTTCTCTTCAGCTTTGCAGGACTCTTGATGTATGTCTTTGGTAGAGGAGGTATGTTTTGAATATTTTCATACACAACCTACATATGTTCAGAAACATGACATTGATACAAGTTAGCATATAATTGTCACTGATAATAACAAATTATATTTACTAATCAAAAAATAAAATAAACACACATCTACTCAAGGCATCTCTTCTTCTTCTTCAGGTATACTGGGTGTAGTCATCAAGGATGTGAAGCCAAGAATTCTCTCCATATATACACAACAAGTATATGAAACTATCAATCTATGTCTAGACATGTATAATCACTATAAGTTATTTAAACTATTCATTCAATCGTATTTGCATTCAATTACCTTTCCCTTGTCTCCAACTGCACTACCAGATCCTAAATCACACTGCCCCGCACTTGTGCTGCTTGTGCCCTACAAGAGTAAAATAAGATATACATGCAAGTTACTACATAATCTATTTAATACCAATATAAATGATGAGCATGTATGTACAATGAAATGGCCGACAAGGTGCCCTCCTGAATCTGTCTCAACTCCTCCTCGTCCATCAACTGTTAAATAGACCACGTAAATAAAAATTAGTACTTAATATTATCTAGATTATAAATATTCATTTAAAATATAACATGAACTGTGAAAATACAAATCTTACCAATACATCATCAATGTATGATGACGCTGCCTCCTCCCCTCTAGCATGGGAGGACTCCCTAGGTATCCTCCAATCTGTGTAATAATATCTAGTGCATCGTGCATCTCATGCACCTCATAATCTGCATTGTCCACAGGAGGATCAATGGGTTGTCCAGTTGTATCCAAGCATATGTGTCCACACATGACACAACTATGGGGCACACATATGTGTGGAGCCGAGGATGACGTGTCAATGCCACTAGATGCACCACTACCATCAAGAGTAGGTTGAGCTATTGACCTAGCCTGAGAAACCAAAAGGCCACTCAAAGAGTGAATAGCCGATATGGTCCATGAAGTCGCCTCACAAATGATATCAGGATGATACACTGCAGATGGGGGATCAACAGGAGGAGGCGGGACATATGGGCCCTGGACTACTCTGACTGCCCCAGGTCTATTTTGGGGCATACCTAAACCTAGACCCTGGAAAGGTTGGATGTCAAAGTAGTTCACATGTTTGCATAAAACAAACTCAGCATACAATTTTTTTATGAAATAGAAGGGGATATCAAGATTTTTGTTGGGTGGTTTTGATGAATACTAAGAGGGGGGGGTGAATTAGTATGCCAAAAGTCTCTGTACTTAAACACTTAAATAGTCTGAAGATAAACCGATAAAATAGTTTAACAGACAGACCGATTATCACACATGCAAACCAAAATGCAAATAAAGCATTCACCCACAAAAGCAATACAACCATAACACAAGATATTTGACATGGAAACCCAAATGGGAAAAACCATGGTGAGATGGAACTCACAAGTTACTATCTGCAGAATAGAAACCAAACTGGTTAAGGTCAGACCAGTTAAGGTCTTACAATGTTCTTCACCAGAACAGATCCTGTTAGGAATCTCAATCTCTGTTAGGAGATAAGTCCGATTAAAGACTACCTTGGTGCTAGAGGATTTTAGATTCACAGAGGTGAACCACCTTGTTAGAGGATTTTACAAACGGCTTTTGGGCCTACCCGGTTAAGGGCTACAGACTTGTCAAAGATGTGAGTAATCAACAAGTGTTTGATCTATCTAATAGTACAAACTGCTTGGTTAGATCCAGTATTGCTCACAGTTAATGCATTCTAGCATTACTTCAATCTTCTCAGTCTCTCACTCAGTTACAACTTGATTTTCTCAGATAAGATCGCTCTAACAACTCATCAACCACCTTAAACCCTAGTCACAACATAAACCCTTTTTCAGCAACAACTTGAAACCCTAGACATGATGTCCTTTTAAAGGAATCTGATTTCATGTCGGTCCAATAGGATTACATTACAATTTTCTAGGTTCAATGAATCTAGATATACTCAGTAACACGACACAAGAAGCACCGTCAGTGTGTCGGCACCGTCAAACAATCGGTGGATTGGTAACTCATCACAAAAATGCCGGTTGGTAACTCATCACAGAGTATTACCGGTTCATACAAAATACCAGTTGTCAGTTTGACAAATGAAGACTGGTAAGAATGTGTTGTGCCACTTAGCTCCCTCGTACCGCTTGAGATCTATGAACCGCTTGGGGTCGACATGCCGCTTCAGACCGGGAAACACATTCTGCAAAATCACCAATAGTCTAAAGACTAGAATACAACATACCGGTTGGAACAGATACCGGTTGAGCTCTAGCTCATCCATATAAAGTGGATCTCAATACAAGTGTGTGTCCATCAATGACAATCACAACATAAACATCAAAAATGCCAACAAGTTTGTTGAAAACCATCCACCAACGATCCCCAAAGTTTTTCACAATACCATCATTTGTGCACCTTTAATAGAAAGTTTTGTTTTTTTGGGATCTATGGGTTGACTAGTGCGGGGATTGACAAACAATGAGGCGATAGTGGCTTTGGATATCTTGAGATCCTTGATATCCTTATACGACAAGCCATCTGCATATTTTTCCCTCATAGAATCTCGCCACAAAAGGGTGGCATTGTGCTCCTCAGTCATGGTTTCCATACTCTTTATGATCGATGTGAGAGGATCAAACATTAGGTTTAGACGAGGGATCTTACGATATACTTCTGCAATCCCCCTCAATTCATACAAATTTTATGCAATCAAATCCTGAATTGAGGGGGGGTTTGGCAAATGAGGGTTTGGTTGTTGCAGTTGTGGTTGGTTAGTGTTTTCATTATTATCCCCCATTTTTAACCTAATTGAATGTAAACAATTAAATTTAGTTAACAAATTTAAACAATTAGGTATTTGATTTTTAAAAACCTAGTTTTCATGAAAAAAACCATATTGTCAATGAAAAATCAAATAAACATTAACAAAAAATACAAAACATGAATGAAAATTATTGAAAACAATAAAATTCTTACCTTTCAATCTATTTTTTAGTAATTTTTAGCCAAAACACCGAATATCGAGTGCACCGGATATCGAATTTTAATAAAATCGCACAGCCAGTGAGTTAAAAATGACTCACGGGCTGTCACTATTGAAATATATTTGTCTCATAAATCGGATATCTGATTTTTACACTTAAATTATTTTAAAATAACATATATAATATATAATTATATTATATAATACATATTGTATTATATTATAAAATATAATTATATATTATAATATATAATATAATATAATATAATATGTTATATAATATATAATATTATTATATTATATATTATATAATATATAATATAATATAATATTATATTATATTATATAATACGTATTATATAATATATTTTTAAAATTAAAATTACAAATAAAAACCGGATATCCGATTTGCATAGGTAATTACCAAGCCAAGGTGTACTGACACCCAGGTCAAGCAAAAAGTCAACATGGATTTTCGCATTTTTAGGCGAGTGAAGAAGGCTATTTTTTTCACATCGCCACTTTTTGGCCCCCCTTGATCCTGCACATACCCTGTAGTCAACAACCTATTCCCACCAAGGGTGATAGCATCACATAGGGACTATACATGAAATCAACACCATCAATTGAGCATCATAAACATTACTACATTTGTAAGTTGATAAACAATATATACATACGTATCATAAGCATCACATGATGTATCATCATATATCTAATTGAGAATCACAATTAGCATCACATATGTGTCATCATAAACATGTAATCCATCACATATGTATCATAAATCACCATCCATCACATAGGTAATAAACAATCCACATTCTATAAATAAACACAAAGTTCAAAATATGTCACATGCATCATCATAACCATGTAATCCATCACATATGTATTTTAAATCAACATCCATCACATAGCTAATAAACACAGTTTAAAAAATCACATAAATAGTCACTCTCCCTATCTCCATCTTCATATTAAAACGTGCATCATGAATTAATTATGTAATGGCATTATAATTCAAAACATAATGAATTAATTATGTTAAAAAAATTCTATCAAGAAGTCAATATTAAATAGATAATATACTAATCGCATACCTCATACATTTCATTCATCATCATGAACATCAAGGTCATCATCGCCAACATCATCATCATCATCATCATCATCATCATCATCACCATCACCATCACCATCACCATCATCATCATCATCATCATCATCATCATCATCATCTTCTTCTTCTTCTTCTTCTTCTTCTTCTTCTTCTTCTTCTTCTTCTTCATCATCATTGAGAAACTATCGATCATGATCATCATCCACTTCATCTTCTACTTCTTCGGTATCTTCTTCTTCCATCACATTATACTTTATCGGCCTTCCTCTTGGATCATGTTTAACAACAAATGACCAACCTGGTTTAAGTGGAACCTCTGAGTAAAATACTTGCTCACATTGGCTTGGAAGAACATAGGGCTCATCCCCAACTGGTTCAAATGACCTTGTATTTAGTATTGTAAAACCATTATCATGTTCAATAACAGTTCTATCAGGATTATTTTTATTCAATTGTAGCCTGTACCATTTGACGACGAACAAAACTAATTTGAAGGAATTAAAGTCACACTCAAATATATCATCCAAAATACCATAGTGTCGATTTTGAGACTGTTGAGGATGTATGCCATTTCTCAATGAAATATTTGTCACCTCGAAGACTGCAGTGATGTCAGAATGACAAGTTTTCTTTGTGTCATCCAACTTTTTTATGCGAAATTTATGACCATTGCAGCACATAGCGTTGTGGTGTTTGACCTGCGATATGTCAAACATGTAAAATTTATTGCATTGTGAGTTGATAAAAATATGGGTGATTAATAAATTTATGCGTACCTGTTTATCTCTTAAACCATATGCTAAATCAATTTCCCTTTGCGTAACATTGGAATCTCCATTACGATGAGCTTCTTTAACCAATGAAGCCACACCTTCTCATGTTAACGTGAATCCAGAATGTCAACAATGTTCAATCCATACCGTCATCCAATCAAGATTGTTTGCAATATACAAATGTAGTGCATCCCACTCTCGACCAACTGTACCAAAAAAAAATAGACGTCTTACAACCGTATTATTTTGAAGATTAAGAATTAATTAAGTACAATAACATCTTATGATTACCTCTCACTTTCCACAATCTACCTTTCCCCGTCAAGTACTCCCCTTCGAATTTGTTAATGGGGTTGGGATCCCAAATGCGATCCACGTGGATCTTTGCTGCAAACTTAGGAAGATATTCAAAAATGTACACCATAGTCTGGTATACCATATATCCTTCCACCATAGAACCCTCAAGATGTGCTCTTTGTCAAACCAAAGCCTTAAAAAATTTCAAGTGCCTCTCAACCATCCACATTGACCTAGTGTGTATAGGTCCACACAATTCAATCTCCTCAACTTGGTGTATGAGGTAGTGTTCTTGTGCATTGAAAAAAGATGGAGGTACACTTTTGCATTTCACACATTAAATGAGGAGTTTTTCTCTTCCAATATTTTATATCATCTTTATGGATTTCTTTACATGACAACCATCTACAAGATATTCAAGACACAAAAAAATATATTACATAACAAGTAAAACAAATAGAAAATATAATATCTATACAACGAATTGAACAAGTATCACTACTTACCTCATGTATTTTCCAAGATCATATATGACTTTCTTGAAATTATTGTCGAAGTCGTCTGGGAGAGATAGAGGTAGAATGTACTACAACAATTATAAAATTATCTTTTCATTTTTTTCTAACATAATATAATGAAAAGTACATGTACGTGCAATACTTAAATACATAGTAAAAACACAAGAACATGAATTACCTTAATGAAGGTATGCCAATCATGCGTTTTCATCCCTGGCCCAAATTCACTTTTCTTGAGATTGTTTATGTTCGCAGCAAATCCTATGGGAAATCGAATTTTTCGTATGACTTTTTTTTTTAGCATTGCTTTGTTGGTCCGTTAATAACCAAGGAAGCTCACTTATATTAATCTGGTCTCCATGGCTATTTGATTGAATGACATTTATCATTGCATGATTGGAATCCTGAATGTCACTACATATTTTGACAATTTTTCTTTGTCACGCCTTCCATCCAATATTTCTCATATTGTCTCTGTTATATTCTTTCCAATATGCATAGTATCAAACAAATGAACAATTTGTAACTTCTCGTAGTAGGGCAACCTACTAAATTGTTGGGGATAACTTTTTAGTCCCTTAGGAAGGTGTTCATTTATGCCTTCACGACCTTCATGATCATCAATCACATCATCAGTAAACAAAACAAAATAGAAAATATGTTTTATGACAAACCAATAGATGGAATGGCATTACCTTGATGATTAATTCTATTATATTCCAACTTCCACAGGCGAGGTGTCATTCTTCGTGGCTTTGATGTATTCTCTTCTTTCCCATTGAAAAGATGTTTTTCAGTATTTCGATACTTATGATTTTTGTGGAGAAAGTGCCTATACTCATCAAACACCTACTTTCCTAAACTTTTTGAATGACGAGATTTCATCTTTGGACCACAAACAGGACATGCAAATTTTCCCTTTGTTTGAAGACCTACAAGATAATGTATAATTGGATTAAATATGACAATTTTTTGAATTATAATGTTCATGCACAACTTAAACACTATAACATACCACAAAAATGTGTTAGCCCTGGGGCATCGTGTATTGTCCATAGAAGCATCGCATGGAATTGAAATTGTCTTTGTCCTATTGGTCTAGATACGTCATACATAGTGACACCATTCCATAGCTCCAGCAACTCGTCGATAAGAGGCTCAATATATACATTCATATCTTTAACTTGGTACTTACCTAATCGAATGAACAAAAACATTACATAATTATTATGACCATTTTACTGCAATATTTATAATTAAATGTAGACGACTTTATTTAAATGATAAAATACCTGGAACAATCATTGCCAACATTATGTGCTCCCTCTTTATTGACATCCATGGAGGAATGTTATTGTTGATAACAAAAACAGGCCACACTGAGTAAACAGATCTCATCTCTCCAAATGGATTGACACTGTCTGCTGCCAATGAAAGCCTAAGATTATGAGGTTCTTCTTTAAAGTGTGGCCACTTTTCCTCTATGTCCATAAATGTTGAACCATCCGCAAGCATTCAAATAATGTCATCTCAACTTCTATTGCATGCATGGTAATCCATAAATTGTGCCAAGCTAGTGCACTTGAATAATTGTTGCATACGTGGAATAATGGGAATATAGCGAAGAACCTTGCGAGGAACCCTTTTTGGTATTTGATCTATTCGATATCTACTGATATGACATTCAGGGCATTCAGTTCGAAATTCATGTTGTTTGTGATATATAATATGATCATTGGGACAAGCATCTATTGCTTGATACTCCATTCCAATATCTTTCATAACGACAGATAATTCTCGGTATGAGCAAGGTATAATATTTGATGGTGGTAACAAAAAATCACTTATCAATCTACAACAAAAAATATAGTTTGTTAATATAAAGAATATTAATGGTACATCATGATTCGCAGTTTATTATGACATATATGACATACCTTAACATACGTGAGATTGTTATGTTGGATAAACCATTCATAACCTTCAAGTTCACCAACAACAATACAACGGAGAGAAGAGTTGTCTGCGAGCCTTCGTAAAGGGCCTAAGATGCCTTCTCAAGTAGAGGGACATCATGAACAACATCAAGGTCATCTTCATCATCATCATCAGCTGCACGAGTACTAAATGTGTCATGGATCAATGTATTTGTACCATCATCTTCAATTGTGTTTTGTGGCTCATGATCATCATCTTCCATGGGATCATTATCTTCAGCTTCGATATTCACACCTCCATGTTCGTCCACTTAGAAAACCATATTCTTCAAGTTGTGTTGATCCATACCATGTGCTCTGGGGTGCTCAACCTATATAAAATTGATAAACATAAATAAACCATGATCATGATCTCATCATCAAGTGATTTATTATGTATATAAATTGTTAAAACGATATAATGAAAAACTTACCAATGGATGATAATCATGTCCACCTTCAATGTGACCATGAAGCCTACAATGTTTCTTAGTTGTTTTGATTAGAAGTCTTCTAGTCTTTAACCCCTTACAAATTTTGCAGGGACAATAACATTTTCCATCACCATTTCTTTTCAAGTTAGACCACAATCTAGCAATTGTCTCCTTATTTTGTTGTTTGTTGATATTGTCTGACATGGTCTTTCTTCACAGGCAAGAAAATCGGGCTATAGAACTAGTTATATAGAAGTTGAAATGTTAGTTATGAAATCATGTTTCAGTATAATATACCAAATTAAATTACTTGAAAATAGAAATTATCATCATTGAACCCAAATCATTTAACTCTTCTTTTTCATCTCAAAACATATGTAATGTCTTTGTGGTATGCAATCCTTGTATCATATCTTAAGTTGACTAATGTCTAATTGGGGTAATCCATGAGTGTCTAATGTGAATTCAGTATCCTAAACATTGGAGAGACCTTATCTGACTTACCTAATCAATGTGGTTGTTGTCCTAATATGAAATACTGAGTTCTACCCTTGCCTCTGCATCAAACTTCTCACATCATGTTTCTTCAACAAAACACACTAATATGAATTGAGCCAACACCATGAGGATAGGGTCAAGTATCATGGCAACTAATCATAATACGTGAAGACGGGGTTCACACATAAGTGTTGGCTCTCAACAATGCCACACTTCCAAAATTGCTAGTCTCCAGACTTCTCCTATTGGGTCAGCACTCATTGATGGCCATAAGGCCAAATCAATGTATGTAGGCTTTGAACTCCTTACTCTAGGCTTTGAGGAACCTACACAAGGTCTATGAACACTCACTTGATATTATAATAGAAAGATCCTTCCTCTAGAACTTTGTTTGCAACACACACATCAATATTGGTAATAATTGTTATGATGGATGGTCTATTAGGACGGTAAATAAAATGCTTATTCTTTTTCCACCCTTTGAAACTAAAATAAGGTATTTGACTTGGTAGGGTCCCCACACATCACTTCAACAACAAACATTAAGCAATTCAACCTTTTGCCTTCTCAATGCATTTTTTTTTGTCTTTCACTGGTTTTCTCAGTTCGATACATAGGGATATCAGACCTTTCATGGCATCATCACACGCGCCTTCCAATATATAGTCCTTTCACATTTTAGGTGCCTACACACTATATTGTTGTTAAGTATTGATGTAGTCTTAAGACATATCATGACTCCATTACATATCCACACTTGGGTTTACAAACACAACTTTGTCAAAACAAAAACAATATCACTAGTAAAACTATGACTGTGACAATCAATACCCTTAGGACAGTCATAGAGATTTAATCTATTTCATTTGGTTTTGATCGAAAAACCCTTTCGAAGGTTGCATAGGGTCCCCTCACCCCTCTCTATCATCAACCACTTCAAAATACCAATCGCTTGGTCTTCCCACCAAATTCTTCACTCTTACTGCCTTTTACTGACTGATAAATAGAGATATCAGACTGTCCTCATGCCCAAACGTACCAAATCTAATTTGGAGCATTGCACACAACATAATATGATACATAGCATGAAAAAAGGTCTTCCCACACATTTGGCTGAATTTATATGCATGAGAGACCAAACTATACATTATTTACTCTTGTCGATAAACACTAGGCAGGGTTTTGACATTTTTTGGAAAAACTATGATATCTAATTTAAAACACAATGAAATTCAATGCCACAAAAAGAAAAAATGAATTTAACTCACTTCTCTACCACATCCAATCGACTTCCCATCAAATTATGATGATTTTCAAAATGAAAAATGAAGAGAATCAGACCGAAACGTCAAAAAATGCACATAAAACCCCAATTTCATTAAGCAAAAATCTTGGATGGCATGCCAAAGGCCTATTTATTCCCATCCTAGTGGGTTAAAACCTCAAACCACAATAAACTAACTTTCCAACCATATTCTTAATAAGTTTCTACAAGAAATGCAAAAGTTGTCATGGCAATATGACAACTTTTTTCCCAATGGACCTCAAACTTTCACAATTAGGTCTCTATTTGTTGTTAGAATGTGATCTATGACTAAGTATTAGAGGATCTTACTAACTTGGGTATCATTCTTTTATGTGTCTTTGACATGACTCCTAGTAACTATATAAGGATCTTACTAGTCCTAGATCTATGCCTTGTCTTTTTGATATGGTTCCTAGTGAGAATATATGAATCTTACTAGTTCTAAATGTCATAACTTTGTGTTTTGCATGCTCCATGTGTGTTACCAATGTTACTAATATTACTCACTTTGTAATTCCTTTTTATCTCAATATTGTAGATTGACAATATCATAAGTCTTGGGAGCTACCACCTTTTCAAACTTGTAGTCATCTTGACTCTTCAATATCTTGGTGAAAAAATATTTGGTTTCTCCATATTTTCCCAAGAGTACATGAGCATAATTTCATACTCTTGCTAAGAGGGGGCTAAATATTGCATCATAAGTTGTATCTCTTTAAAAATATACACTACGTTTGGACTCACTTTAGTGGTTGTGCCTTATTTATGCCTAATTGTACTTAGGTTTGAGAATGTTTCCATGAATTTGGTTCATTCCCTTATTCATGATGTTCCTCATGGCTCATTTTTATAGGACTAGGGTCTTGGAAACCCTTATTCATGGAAATTGGACCTAAAATTTGAAAGATGAATGTTGGATTCGCAAATAGTAGGAATTTCCTCTCCAAATTTGGACTTTTGCAAAAGTTCAATTTGAAAAGGTGGAAGGACCATCCATATAAGGTCCATCTTGAAAATTAAATGATAATACCATCCGTGCATATTAAATGATGTAGTCAAGTAATAAAGAAGGAAAACCATTTCATGAAGTTGTCAAATGATTTTAAAGATGCACAACAATCCACTAAATGCAATTCACTAAAAAAGAAAATAAAGTATGCTACAAGATAGTGGGTAAGATGCAAGGAATGAAGTTAAATAGACAATGAAAAACCATGAATATTACCAAGTCAAAAGGAGTAGCTATGACCTCTTAGGTGTTTTTTCACTTGCATAAATTAGACTTCTTAAGGATAGAAACACATGTAGATAGTAGTATGAAGTCTTTTTGATGATTTTTGAAGTAGTTGAAGGAATGGCTTATTTTAGTTATATCTAACCCAAGACAATTTCAACTCAAAGAAAGGAATAAAACCATATGTCCTATAAGTTTGGGAAGCTAATTGAGTAGCTGGATAAGGTAGAGCATGACTATAGGGTAGTCTTGAGACTCTTTTAACTCAATTAGAACATGTACCAAGTATCTAGGAGCTTAAAAAGCCAATTCAACCATATTTCAAATGAAAATGCAATAAAAGGAGTAAAATCTTTGAATACACCTCAAAAACCACTCCTAGGTGGCCAAGTAGGTGGAAATATTCTTTTCCAACATTATTTTTCTTCATAGATGCAGCCCTATATTCTCTTTATTATTTGAGATGAGATATAGGACTCGTAGGGCTTAGTTCATCTTAGTTCTTTAAACTCTATGCCAAGTGTCGTAACTAAAAAAATTCTTACAGCAAGAGATATTATTTAATATCATTTAAGGTTGCAATAGTGCAAGGAACATCAATATGAAAAGAGAAGGGATGAAGAAGTCAAGGACCTTGAAATTATACATCAGAACTATGATACAACTAGTTGGGAAAGAATTTCCCCCTCATTGGGATAGCCATTTGAATCCTATCAGGATAGCTGAACAAAGCCAAAGAAGGTGGATAAAGACAAGGGCAAGAAGAAGGTTAATGAAGAGGGAGATGTTGAAGAGGAAGAAAAGAACCAAAAAGATCAACAAAAAGAAAATGAAGAAGATTAAGATGTGTAACCTAGTTTGGTGTTTTATCTAGTGTTGGACTTGAAAATTATTTATGCCTTGACAATATTTTATGTTTTATGGCTCATGGAAACTTGCGATCTAGTCACTACAGTATATGAAACTCATAAGATTATGAAACTCTCTCATGAAAAATGAGAAGAACTAAGGAAGAAAGGCCTATCTTTTTATTGCAGGAAGAAATGGGAAAGAGGACACACTTGTAAACAAGATGAAACAGAAGAGGGAAAGATGTGTTTTTATGTGCAAATATCCATGGGCACGCAGGCATAAATGTAAAGCAAGGAATCTTTAAGAAAGAACTTGTGTTATAAATGTAAAGAAAAATGGGAACTAAGACATATATGTGGAGGCCAACTACGAAAAATAGAGGCAATATCCAATGAAAAAGCAAAAGGAAACCTGAGAAAAAAAGAAAGATATGGTGAAGGAGACCATAAGAGAATCCCATCAAAAGAAGAGGGGACAATTGAACAATGGAGTTTTGTGGAGGAACCAATCCAATAATCACAACACCCTCATAAATATGACAGAAGAAACCTCTTCATAGAACCTCAAGGTTTCACCGTTAAGTAAAGAGTGAATGCATTCTACTAAATAAGAAGGATCTAATAATAGTACATATATTGGCATGTGTATACTTCGTACTTGGTTCATGCTTAATGTATTTTCAATAATGATGCTTAACAACTAAGAGAATAAAAAGAAACAAGAATTTATTCAAAAGAGAACATTATGTTTAAGGTCATAGATGTGTGGCATGCTTCTGGACAATATATGGAAAGTTTGCCCTTATTTTGTCTCATGATTATAATTGATGAGAGAAAACTTGTCTTAATATTACAAACCTTGAGAGGGGGTTGATATATTTGATCATCTAAACCTAAAGTTGCTTGAGGACAAGCAAATTTAGGAGGGGAGGACTATGATGCCCCCGATTTGAACAACTAACATTTCTTCACGGAAGGTCCAAATGATGAAATTGTCTTACACGGTAAGACTTCACAATTTCATGGAGGAAATCATTTATTTACTATAGTCAAGCTTATATGGATTAAAGACAATAGATATCAACCCTCACCATTAATCTCTAGCAATGGTGAATATTTAAGAGTGATAACATATTAAGGGTGTGTAATAATATGAAGAGGTATGCCAATTGTTAGGAGGAGACATTATGGTTTAGGAGGGGATGCCACCACTCCAACAATCAACCCTTATTGAGTGGTCACCACTTCTATACCCAATGAAGAGATATAAGTAGTGCACTCCAAACAGTTAGAAGATCATCAAACCAAGCACTTAATACTTGATAAGGCACTGAATATAAAACAGATTGATTAATTAATACTATTTGGAATGAAATCCTTTGTATATAATAGAATGGATGTTGGATTAATGAATATACTTCTATACACTAATCATGGAGAAATACATTGTTGGCGGTTCCGTTATTACCCAGTCCAGTATCGATATGATCTTGTTGGGGAAACATCTCACGATCAAACCACAAGGTCTCACTGCCGGTTAGTCTACTGTTACCAGGGTTCACCCTCTAATTTGTGAAATTTCGCAACTTATTTATTTTATGCTAAGTATATGTCTGATACTAGAATATTTCATACAATTGAGTACTTCCAACCATGGTAGAAGGGAAGTAGGCTTGCAAGAGTGGCACGGTGATGGTTTTGTGTGGGCAAAGGGTTACAAAGCGTACTACCCTTGAGCGTAGAGGAGATGGATTCTATGGAAACCTATTGTAACCTCTTTCCCCTGTCATGGTAAAGATTCAAATCCAAAATTTTGAAATTCCTCATCCAAACATTATGCAAATCCGAAATTCCTCATGCAAATATTATGCAAATCCGAAAATTTCTCATGCAATTATTATGCAAATGCAAAGATTCAATGAATGAAGGTGAAGATTAAACAATTCCTCATATTATGCAAATCCAAAATGAAGGTGAAGTTCAGCAATTCCTCATATTATCCAAATCCAAAATGAAGGTGAAGATCCTACCTCGAATGGTGAGTGTATCGTTTGATCTTGCCAAGGGTTGAGCTCGACGCGGAAGCCTGCGCGGGATTGAATGCACAAATGACTTGCCCTCTTTTTTCTTTTTTTTTTAAGTAATGCCCGTTGCTGTCAAAATTTCGACGAACATGGGCACTTTTTCAAAAAAAAATCAAATTTGGTCACAATATACCTTCTCTATCAGAATTCTAGACCAAATGTATTAGTGAGTAGACATTATAGGTAACTTTGCACACTTTGAGTCCCTACATAGGGGTCAAAAAGTATTCATTACAAAATGTGGCACGAAACTTATTTCTTATTTCCCCATTACCCATTCACTTGAAAAAAAATAACATAAAAGTATCCTATTGCTAGCATACAAAAACCTAATTAACCCTTGTAAAACTTGTGGGAGCTCTCATTATTAAGTGAGGAGGGTATTATATTTTTTTGTTCAACATTTGGGTTTGATAGTGGACATGTGGGTAATTGTGTTATCATCAATTACAACACTTTTTTTTACCTTTTATTTTTTGTGTGGCATCTACAAGTTCTCTTTAGTTTTAAAGTAACCTCGAGCTATCATTTCTCCTTACAGTTTATTGATAATGATAATCATTAAGATTAATCATAACTCTAATTCTATATCTAACCATAACCCTAACTCTAATGAAGAAGATATTTTAATGATCAAGATCAAATCTATTCACTGTAATCTATATCATAAGTTAATTATTCCCTTATATTGTAAAAAGGAAACAATGTACAATGAAAGATCCTATAAATTATTATCATTATTCTTATGATTTGTATCTTCCAATATATTATTTAAGATATGCCTTATTATTGACGTAACCATTGCACCTCCTATAATACAAATGCTAGTTTATTAGACATGAAAAGACAAGAAAGATACTATAATATATTTTGCACCCACTATTATTTATCACAGACAAACACAAGGCCAGAAATGAAAAGGCAAGAAGAATAAAAAGATTACATGGAAACGTGGGCTAAGGGAAACGATAGAGATGAGCAGGCAGGCGAGGCTCTGCCATGGCGACAAGAGGCTCTGCTTTGGGCGTGGTTAGGCCAAAGCTCTCGCTCATATCCAAGTCCTGGGTGCTCTGAATATTAGCGGGAAGGCGCCAATGGAAGCCATGGAGAAGATTAGCGAGGCCCAGCTGAACCACTTTCAGACCCAGACTGGCCCCTGGACACATCCTTCTGCCCGACCCGAATGGCAGCAGCTCGTAATCTCTGCTCTTCACGTCCAAGCTGCTGCCCTCAAACCTCTCTGGCCTGAATTCCTCGGCCTTTTCCCACACTCTTTCATCCCTGCCGATCGTCCACACGTTCACAAATGCTCTGGTGTTGGCCGGGATGTCGTACCCTGCAACCTTGCAATGTTGAGTGGAAAGATGAGGAACCAGCAATGGGGCAGCCGGGTGCAACCTCATAGTTTCTTTCACTATCCCTTGCACGAATTCCATATTACCTATGTCTTTCTCTTGCACCCATCGTTCTTTCCCCACTACTCTGTCCATTTCTTCGTTAGCCTTTGCCAGGTTGTGGGGGTTTTTGAGAAGCTCTGCCAACGCCCATTCCACAAGCGTAGCAGAGGTCTCTGTCCCGGTAGCTATCATATCCTGCAAGCCCAATAACATATCTTTGATTGGGCAGTTTACTTTTTCAATTTTTCCTGTAATAAAAAGAGAAGAGCCTAATTTAATCATTTACCTCAGTGAAGGCCTTGATTTTTTCCCTGGTAAGGTTGTTGGCAGGATCATCACTTTGTTGCAACAGGACGTCCACCATATCGGCGGGCACATAATCCGGCACGCTCTTCCGCTGCTGGTCATGCTCCTCAACCACCTCCTCCAGAAAGGCATCAAAGCGTCAGCTGAGCTTCTTCATCCATCTGACATAGCCCTGCAGATCAAGGAAACTCAGGGCAGGAATATAGTCCCCAATGTTAAACACGCCATTCAGCACCAAAACCTCCTCCAGCATCTCCATAAATTCACGGGGCTTCATCTTGTTACCGCCATTCTCATCCAAGTAGCGCCGCCCCAGAACCATCCTCGAAATAATGTTGTTGCTCAGGTAAAAAGTCTCTTCGCGGAGATGGACAGGCTCTGCGGCGGCGGAACTTTTGAAAACAGAGGCCACCATGCGGTCCACCTCCTCCACTCTGATATACTCATAAGATTCCACGCGCTTGGTGCTGAATAGCTCCAGAAGGCAGATCTTTCTGGCTTGCCGCCAATGCTCTCCGTAGGGCGACCACGTTATGTCGGAGTAGTTGTAAACTGTGTATTTCCCGGCCGCGATCTTGGGGCGCGAGGCGAAAGTAAGGTCGCTAGTCTTGAGAATCTCTCGGGCCATTTCAGGAGAGGATGCGACAATGCAGGGGACGGAGCCTAGCTGGATTGACATGAGCGGGCCATACGTCTTGGAGAGTCGATCCAGTGACCTGTGCGGCAGAGTGCCCAGAAGATGCAGGTGCCCGATTACAGGCCATGCGTGAGGACCCGGTGGTAAATTCATTGAGGGCTGGAATCTGATGTAAATCACGTAAAGTGATAGCATGGCCAGTGCGACGTAACCCAGCAATTGGATGTTTATCTCCATCTCCATTGCACATATTTTGTGCTCTGCAATTACAGTGGATGGGTATTTGTAGGAATATAAGATAAATCCACTAGATTTTGTTTCTTCAGTGCAGCAATCCAATTTCATAATTGGTGGCGTTGCATTGGACCAGAGCCCAGCTGTGCCTTATCTTAGATCTGAAAACCACTGGGTGAAAATTAATATGATCAAGAGATGAAAGATTCCATATTTGTCAATGGCCGATTTTTGGAACGTTTAGTAGCGTACTACACTGGTAGTAATTTGTCTTATTATATATGATCAAGACACTATCTGACTCTTTTTCCATATTTGTGTAATGCTCAATCATTTGTTTAGTGCACAGTTATCGAAACATGCATTTGCATCTAGTTTAAGTAAGGACTAGACATGAGAAGATAACAAGGATACGAAGAGACAAAAGACACGACATAATACATTTAAAGCTATGTACCAGTTGCATTATGTATTTTGGAGGTTAGAAGGCTATAAGATTATATACTGTAAGTTTAAACTGTAAATTAAGTAAAACTGAAACCATAAGTAAATTGTAGCCCAAGAATTCCATGTTTATCTCCATCACCGTTGCACAAATATTGTGCTCTGCAACTGTAACGGAAGACAGTCCAAGGGATTATGTGGGGTATTTATGGGCGAGTCTTAAATCACACATTAAGCAAGATATTAAGTCTAGAGAATGTTAGTCAATTTTGAGTGTTTAACATTATTAAGTAGAATGTTATTCAACTTTGAATATTTAACACTTTTAAATCTAGAAATGTATACGTGTACTCTTAGTGGACCACACACATTAAGCAACATATTAAGCCTAAAAAATGGCTTCATGAGAAAGAAGATAAGATTTGTTTACCCCGCCCTAAAGCGATGTAGTATAATAATCTAGCTTGAATCTTTAGCTCACCATGCTTTTGGGCTGGCTTATTCTTTAGCTCACCATGCTCTTGGGTGGATTATTACCAATAATTACTTTCAACTTATTTTATCTTTTCTTACCTCTTCACCGGTATGTATTTCTTATAGTAATTTTTAATTTTCTTTGTTCTCATTCATCTTCATATTTTTCTTCTTATTATTTGTTTTTCATCTTTTAATGGTTTTGTTTTCATTCCTCCTATTTTTTTATTTTTTATTTCTTACTATTTATTTTCACCTTTAAAGGGTTTTGTTCTCATTCCTCTTCTTATTTTTCTTCAAGTATTATTTCTTCTTCAAACCCTCTATTGTTTTATCCTTAATTTCTTTAATCTTTTATCCTCTCATTAATCATTTTATAGTTTATTTCATTTTCTTCTTGTGTCATTATCTTTATCCCTAATTTTTTATAAGAATTATTTTTTCTTTGATAATATTATTGTCATCTTTTTATCTTGGGTTCTTTTGTTTTATAGAAAGGTATCAATTATCTATTTTGATTACAACTAATCTTACAAATATTTTAGTTTATTCATATTGGTGGGAGATAGATCATCTTGTACTACTATTTATTCTAAACCCCTTTTTTTAATTTATTCTAATATTTTTGTGGTTGTATTGTGGTTTTTATTTTCCTAAATGTTTTTATTTAACCACATAACTTGCCTAGTTGAGACGTTTTGACACTATGTGCCATATTCTTACATCAATGTAGAATTCTCCTCTTTATGCAAATATATTATTTCTCTTAAATTTTTTCTTCAACTAATATATAGGCTTGGATTGTCTTATTTTTCCCTTCTTTTTCTATGCACTCGTATGTAATAAAGCGTCTCTATGGCATGTCTAATAGGATATTATTCCCTTCCTTCCATTTTATCCTTTTAGAGAACTTAATTATTTTTATTTTCCCACTAGGTGTTGACACTTTTTCTCTAACTCTATAAGTCTTTCAAAAGCCTATGAATCTCTAATCTCAAAATTAGAGGACCAAATTTAATAAATGTGCATATAATAAATTATTTATATCATCCACAACCTAAAACAAATGAGTTTTAGCAACATAGTATGCACCCTTGAATTAGTTACGTCCATTAGATGAAAGGAATCAAAGGAGATGGGATATTAATATCAGAAGTTTAAACTTAAGTGTGCAAATTATATAACATAGTAATTATAATTTTAAAGTAATTCATGAAGTGTAAACATAAGTGTGCAAATCATGTAACATAATAATTGCAATTTTAATGTATGAAATGTAAACATAATGAGTGCACTTTTATTGATAAATGGATATCCAATTTGAAGATTGGATGATCTGTAGCCCAAAAAATTCTAAAATTTTGAAGCCACTTATGTTTCAATTTTGAAATTAATTCCTAATTGTGTCAAAGGCAGGTGCAATGGTAATATCCCAATTTGGGAGCAACAATAATCCACTTTCCTACACCATTTTCATGTCTTTCTCGGGTGTGGTGTATTCAACATAAATTATAAGGTTTAATTTAATTTATATTAGTGAACCATATAGGTTGATAATATTTATAATGATTGTGAAAATTGTCATGGTTGTTCACCCTAAGAAAATTTTATAAATTTATGAGTCCTTTTGGCAGCTTGTGCAATATTTGTTTCTTGCTTAAAGATAGTGATTCTCAGTAGTGCAAGTCCTTTGTATCTTTCCCTAAGGTTGTGCAACCCCTTGGCCTTGAGCTTAAAACGTTGTAATTAGTTATTCATATTGTGAGTGTGATTCTCAATGTAGTTTTTCTCTGTTTAGAGTTTTTGCATAAAACCGGTGTTGCAATATACACAGATCATAAACATTATTTCCAAAACTACAATTCATAACCTTCACAAACCAGAGTAATGCAAAGCATTCTTCCATTGGGCCATTAAATACTCTTTACTGCACATAAATATTGTTTCCTGCATATTGTAACTTACACTACATCGACCTTGTGGAAACACCTCAATATCACTACTAGACCACAACAACTTCAAAATACTCACTTTTGGACCATCTACAACACATATTGACATCAATGACAACACCATACAAGTTGAAATCAATGACAACACAATTCATCATAACTCAAGTTTCCAACAATCCCCCCCTTTGTCATTGATGACAATACTTATACAACTAATGGAAAATGAAACTTTCTATCTCTCTCACCCAGCAAAAGCTCTCTCCCCCTTTAAGATTACTAGAACACTCCATATGCAATCCACTTTCCTACAACCACACACGATACTAGTCTCCCTCAGAGTAGTAACCCCGTCAATCTAAGAGACAAATGATGAACTTTGAGTCTCCCCCTAAACAGATGCACCACTTGAATGCATCTAGTTTTTAAAGGAGGGGTAATAATCCCTAACTTCTACTAGAGATACTCAAATGCATCCTTCGCCAAATCCTTAGTAAAAATATTTGCAATATATTCCTTAATGGACACATATTCTAATCTAACTTCTTTATATGCAACCTTATCTCTCAATAAATGATATGGGATTGAAATGTGTTTAGTCCTTGAATGCATCACCGAATTCTTTGAGATGTTAATTTCACTTGTATTATCACACATAATAGGAATTGCCTCATCATAATTCACCTTGATATCTTTAAGAGTTTGATTCATCCACATGACTTGAGTACAACAAGATGCTTTTATAATGTATTTTGCTTCTGTAGTAGATAATGACATTGAATCCTATTTCTTAGTCAACCAAGAGACCAATCTATCTCCCAAGAAAAGTGCACCACCACTTGTACTTCTCGTGTCATCAACACATCCTACCAAATAAACATTTGTATATGCTTTCAAAGTGTAATTATCATTCTTCTTATAGCATAATCCATAATCTAGAGTTCCTTTCAAATATCTGAATATCATTTTTACTAATTGATTGTTAGATTGCTTAGGATTAGTTTGATATATAGCAACCAAGCAGACAACTTTCATAATATCTCACCTTGAAGCAATCGAATACAATAATCCTCAAATCATAAAATTATATTGTTTCTAATCTACATCCAGAGATTCCTCATCCTTGCTTAACTTACAACCTGTAGCCATAGGGGTTGCAACTGGTTTAGAATTCTCCATCCTAAACTTCTTGAACATCTCCTTGATATACTTGGTCTGAGAAATAAAAATTCCCTTTTTAGATTGTGTAACTTGGAGACCAAGGAAAAATGACATCTCACCTATCATAGACATCTCAAATTCCTTTTGCATCTCTAGTTATGCAAAAAATTTGCATACATCATCATCTCCTCCAAATATGATATCATCAACATACACAAAAACAATAAAAAAAAATTCATCTTCAACTTTAAAATAAAGATTGCTATCTATAGTACCTTTTCTGAAATTTTGTTACAACAAATATCTATCTAGTCTTCAATACCAAGCTCTAGGAAGCTGTTTGATTCCATGAAGTGCCTTCTTGAGTCCACAAATCATATCTAGATAATTAGATAGCTTGAAACCATCTAGTTGTTCAATGTATACTTCTTCTTCAAGCTCTCTATTAAATAATGTTTACTTGACATCTATTTGACATACCATAAAGTTCTTCTATTGTATAAAAGCAGGAAACATCCTTATAGCCTCCATTCTTTCTATCTAACCAAATGTCTCCACTAAAACTATGCCTTCAACTTGTAAATAAACCTTACACACTAATCTTTCCTTGTTCCTTGTGACTTTTCCATCTTCATTTAGCTTGTTTTGCAACACCCACTTAGTTTGTATCACCTTCTTATCCACCTGTCTACGTACCAATTCATATTTTTTATTATTCTTTATTTGATTTGGCTCCTCTTCCATTGCCTTTATCCAACTTTCATCCTTGTTTGCATCCACATAAGTCTTTGGCTCCACCTGAGATAGGAAACAATAATTTTCTTGTGCACGAGTTTATGCAAATCTTCTTCTTATCTGAACTCTTTTACTCTTATCTCCAATGATCTTTTCATCTAAATGATTCTTCCGCACATACTTTGCTGGTGTCTTAGGTGTTTGTTCAAGTTCTTTTTCTTTTTCACTTGCTTCTTCTTTATCTTTCAAAGTAGCCTTATCTTCTACAACAATAAGGACAACTTCTATTTTAGTCTCAAATTTAGGTACAGTTTGTTTGATTCCATTATTCACTAACTCTAACATTTGCACTTTCCAGAATATTATTCATCCTCTTTTTGTAACAATTGTATGCCTTACTCCTTGTAGAGTATCCAAAAAAAATTCCTTCATCTGACCTTGTATTAAAATTCCCTAGATCTTCCTCATCTCTCCTTATGTAACACTTGCTTCTATAAACTATGAAATACTTGACTATAGGAGGTCTTCCATTCCATATTTCATAAGGTGTCTTTCTGTGATTCACTCTTATGTGTACCCTATTAAGAATGTAAATAGTAGTATGCACAACTTCTCTTCAATACACATTAGGTAGGTTGGCATCCTTCATTATAGTTCTAGCCATTTCAATGATAGTCCTATTGTTTCTTTCAATAACTCCATTCCGTTGAGGGGTGCTAGGAACATAAAAAATGTCTTCTAATACCATCCTCTTCACAAAATTTATAAAGTTAATTTGATGTAAACTCCCCTCCTTTATTAGACCTTAAACATTTAATCTTAGAATCTACTTGATTCTCAACCATAGACTTGAATACTTTAAAAAAATTTAATGCTCTAGATTTTTTCTTTCAAGAAATTAACACATGTCATTCTAGAATAATCATCAATAAGAAACATAAAATACTTTGCACCCTGTAGGTCCACATAGATCTGTATGAATCAACTCCAAAAGTTTTAAAGTTGGATAGTCTGTGTTCTTGAATCTTCTCTTTGTTTGCTTTCCCAACTAACACTCCCTACACCCAATATCAGTGGGTGTGATAATATTTGGCAAGTCTCTCACAACATGAGTATAACTAATCTTCTCAATATTGTCAAAGTTGATATATGTCCCATCATTTTGTGTCACAACCAACATTCATTATTTTGCACCAATATACAACTACTTGCTTTGTTATCCTTCACATAGTAGACATTATCATTAGTTCTTATACTTTTTGCAACTAATCTTTTGAAGTTCTTCCTTTTTCTAATTTCACATCTGAACCCATAAAATATGAGCTTATAACCCTTACTACACATCTAGCTCACACTCAAAAATTATGTAGATCAAACCCTTAACATAATAAACCTCATCAATCTTGTGTTTACCATCAATAGAAATAGTACCTTTACCACAAATAGGTGCAACTTACTCACCTATAAACTTTACAGATCCACTATCATACTTTTCAAAATCAATGAACTTTTCATTATCTCTTGTCATGTGATTTGAACATCTGGAATTAATTGTCCATGCTTTAGGTTCTACTTTTGTATGCAGTGCAATCTTCACATTTACTGATTTTTCATTGTCCATCATATATTCTACATTTCTAGACCTTTCATTAATCTTCTCCTCTATAGCTAGAAATAATGATTCTTCATTCGAGTGATTACCATATTCATCTTAAGTTGATTAAGTCTCCATAGAACAAAAATTATTCTTTTTCAGATGATATTCCATCTGCTACTTCCAAGCAGAGTAATTTGTTCTAGCGAACCTTGGTGCTTTGAAATAGATGTCCTATGCGATCCTGAACCTAACTCAAGTGGTTAATCTTATCTCAAAGGAACCTCACTTTGATACCAATTATTCAACACACCACAAGACTGAGAGGTGGGGTGAATTAGTTAGGGCCTTTAAACAACTTACTTATAGTCCTTTAAACTTCAAATCATATTTAACTTATCTTTACAATATACTTGCAGAGCAAGCTCTTCGCAGGAGTACCACTAATCAAAGATTAAGAGGTAAATCAATAGCTATAAGACTCTTACACCCAGCCTCTATCTCATGCACCTCATATATAGGAGATACGATACAAGAAACTATCAAACAGTATTGCAAAACCATGAGATAAAACCACCCAATAAGGTGTAGCCAACCTTATCTCCTTTCTAGATTCCCTATAACGTGTCCCTCCCTTTTTATAACTCATTTATGTGTCTGATGTATTTTATATTTCCTATTTTAGGAGTAAAAACTTCCAGAGGCCATAACTTGAGAACCGTGTGTCTGATTGACGAACTGTTTGAAGCATCGGAAAACTCATGAAGTGCTCTATTTCTTCATAAACTACACACTTTTTAGGGCATTTTGGGGCCTCTACATTCCTCAAAATCAAATTTAAACCTTTCATTAGACCCCTCCAAAACGAAAAATTTAATATCTTCAAAAATAGTTGTGATCTTGCAACGTAACTTTACCGGAATTCTTATCTAGCCAACCAGAAGCTTCAAGGAGAGTTTTGAACCATTTCATGTTCAAATGAAAACTTACTATAAATAGTAACCTCATGTAAATGCAAGGTTGAGACACCATGTTCCCAATAAATCTCCAACTTGTTGAACACCTTGCAAGAGGAAAGGGGGTATCAACACAATAAATCAATTGCTAGGGGCCATGAGGCCTATAGACTCTAAGCACCATCTGAACTTCTCTGTGCTCGCAACCTTAGTCAAAGAATCTACAACATTCATCAAATTTTCTACCTTAACCAGCATCACCCTGCCATCTTTGACCATATCTCTGACAAAATGATACCAAACATCGATGTGCTTGGTCCGAGCATGAAATGTCAGGTTCTTAACTAGGCAAATCGTACTCTGACTATCACAATAAACTATCACAACTCCTTGTTTTATTTCAATGTTTGAACACAGTCTCTTAATCCAAATGGCTTATTTACAAGCATGAGTAGTTGCCATATACTCTGCTTCAGTAGTTGACAAAGCAACCACAACTTGTCGCTTACTCATCCAGCTAATTGTACCACCAAATAAAGTAAACACAGAAGCACTGGTGGAGCTTCTACTATCAATATCACCTGCCCAGTCTGAATCCAAATAACCATGAATATCAAGGGAAATCACGTCTCCAACTGAATTACCATGATAACACAAAGAATACTCTGAGGTACCCTTCAAATATTTGAAGACTCTTTTGACTATATCCCAATGAACTCTACCAGGATTAGACATATATTTGGACAGAACTCCCACTGCTTGGGAAATGTCTGGTCTAGTACAGACCATAGCATGTTGGCATTACAGTAAGAAAGATTGTTTGCATTTCAATATCAGGAGATTGTTGATATTCAGTAAGGATATTGAGAAGGTTGTTGAAGATTATTGATATAACTGAAGAAGGATGATAACTATCTTTATAACATTATTTTGTCATTGTTGTCAAGAGATTGATTATCTAATTTAGTATGATGTTGTCATATCTTGAGAAGATTGATTTGAAGAGAATTAAGATGTCGGTAAAAGACACAGAAAGAATGTGATGAATAAGGGGAGAAATAAGTTATTCAATGGGCAACTATTACCGAGTTAGACAATGATGAGATCATGATGTTTAGATTGTTTTGATATTCTACATATGTTGTTGATTGTAAGGTTAATATTATACTATGTCACCGAGCAAAGAACCTAGTCAGTAAACCCTAAGGAACCTAGTCGATAAACCCTAAGGCTATCGATATCAGTTAATGAAGGCGAAATGTCTACCGAGTAAAGTTTAGTATTTACCGAGTTGTAACCGAGTTATGACAGTGCGCATGGGATGGATAAAAGCATTATTTAATGAAGGAAAATGATTAGCTGGAGATGTATAAATGATTGGTATGCTATGCATGAAGTTTGTTAAGGATCTATGGCAAAGAAAAATCGGCAGGAAGATCTATAGCGCAGATTGAACCACAATAACCTTGTGCAAGTTCCAAGAAAGGACTGCAAGTCCTGAGGCAAGGTAAAACATTTTCAGATCGAAGGATACATTGAACCTGGTCAAGTTTGAAGATCTGATGGCTAAGATTGATCATGGGAAATGTGATCAAGGAGATTAAGCGGTTAGCAATTGTTTATAAATAAGAAATTGTTAATAAACCATGTATGCAAGCAAGTGTATGCACATGGATGCTACATAGTGATTACCGAGCACAGAAGCTTGAAGACCTGTTTGAATAACAGAGTAGAGAGCCCAGCAGAGGGACAAGACAAGTCTTATGACTAGATTGTTTTGAGAAAATAAGAATCTACTTTAGCATTTTAGATGTGAAGTTGTAGATAGATTTTTATTACTGTTATTTTGTAAGTGACAGAAAATCTCTTAACCAAGTGGACTTAACAGTCTTATATGTAAACCCTCTAGCAAGGTAACATTCTAAATGAGTGTTTGAAATCCTTTGACAAGGTCACTTCTAACAAAGTGAAGATCCTAACAAATCTGAGGGAAATCCCTTAACCGGGTCACATCTAGCAATGTGTTTGTAATCTTTAATAGGATTTGCTTTTAACCGAGCATACTCTAGAAGAGTATATTTCTTAGTGGGTCCAAAATCCCACAGTGGTTTTTCCCTATTTGGGTTTCCACATTAAATCTGGTGTTATGAGTGTTATGATGATTATATGCTTATGAGTTTGCATGTTTAGCAATTTTGGTTATATTGTTGAAGTATAAGTTACCGAGGTTGAATTTGTTGTTTTTATGGAAGATTAAGTTTGTATGATTCACCCCCCCCCCCCCCCCCCTCTCATCTTGTTATCTATTGGCATCTGCACTGACATTAAGTACCAGAACTATCATAGCATACATCAAACTTTCAACTGCACTTTGGTAAGGCACTCTTCTCATGTCTTGCATCTTCGATGGGGATGTAGGACAATCTGTAGTAGATAATTTTGTTCCAACTGTAAAAGGAACACACAATGGTCTACAATCCTGCATGTTGAACCTCTATAACACTGAATTCACATACTTACTCTGGCCTATCCATAGATTTTTGTTCACTCGATCTCTTCTAATTTCCATCCCAAGAATGTGTTTCGTTGCACCAAGATCTTTCATTTCAAATTTAGCGGTGAGCTAAGACTTTAGTTTTGAAATCATACCTTTCCCTTTACCAATGAATAGCATATCATCAACATACAATGCAATGTATAGGAAATGATCACCATCAAATTTATAATAAACACAGTGATTTGATTTAGAACGCTCAAATCCCAAACTCAACACATATGTATCAAATTTATGGTACCACATCCTAGGACTCTTTTTGAGGCCATACAAGGATTTCTTTAATTTACAAACCAAATTACTTGTACCTTTCACCACATAGTGCTTCGGCTATGTCATATAAATATCCTCCTCCAATTCACCATGAAGGAAAGCAATTTTCACATCCATTTGTTCAACCTCTAAATCATAAGCAACAACAATAGAAAGAAAAAATCAAATGGATGTCATTTTGGCAACAAGAGAAAATATCTCACCATAATCAACACCCTAACCTGAGACTAGCCTTTTGCAACCAATCTTGCTTTATACTTCTCAATGCTTCCATCTGAACCAATCTTTTTCTTGAACACCCATTTGCAACCAACCAGATTTCGTCCTTCAGGAAATGGTACAAGATCCCATGTATCATTCTTTTTCAAAGTTTCCATCTCTTCTTCCATAACAATCTTCTAGGATTATGCATCATTCATACCTAATGCCTCTTCTACAGATTTCGGTTTATCCACATTAATATTCAAAGCAAAAATACATCTCCAATCATTAGAGGAATACATTTCAGGTGGTTGTCTATGTCTTGTAGACCTTCGAACAAGCTGAGTTGGAGGTTCTTCCTCCTCTTCTGAAGACTCAAAGCTAGATGAGCTCTCCTCAACTTCTTGCCTATCTAAGGGTCTTGATTCAACTCTTTTAGGTGTAGAAGGAAATTGAATCACATCTTCCTTTTTAGTCTATTCTGGCTGCAATGTAATAGAAGGAGACTTAATTTCTCTAGAAATAACACTTCTATTATAAATTACCTTTTGTGCAACAGGGTCCCAAAGCTTGTATCCTTTCATACCATAACTATACCCGATAAAGATACATTTCATAGCCTTGTTCTCCAACTTTGTTCGCTTCTCCTTTGGCACATGTGCATATGCCTCATAGCCAAAAACTCTAAGATGTATCAATAAAGGCTTGTCACCCAACCATGCTTCCATAGGTGTTTTATCAACAAGAGCTGATGTAGGAGACCTGTTAATCAGGTAGCAAGCAGTGGCAACAGCTTCAGCCTAAAACTTTTGTTCTATACCAGCATCACCTAGCATACTCCTAGCCTTCTCCATCAGCGTCTTGTTCATTCTTTTTACAACTCCATTCTGTTGTGGAGAATACGGAGTTGTCTTCTATTTGTTAATGCCACAGTCTTTACATAATCTATCAAAATCATTAGAGAAAAATTCACTACCATTATCAATCCTCAAACTTTTAATTTTCTTTCTAGTCTGCAACTCAACCATTGCTTTAAATTCTTTAAATCGACTGAAAACTTCAGATTTACTCTTTAGAAAATATACCCATCTCCTTCTACTAAAATCATCAATAAATAAAACATAATATGTGGATTTTCCAATCGAAGGAACATTTACAGGACCAAACACATCAGAATGAATAAGATCCAAAACACTGCAAGTTTTATGAGAACTCGAGTAAAACTAAACACGGTATTGTTTTCCATAAATTCAATGCTCACAGAAATCAAAGTCAAGATTACAATCATTCAAACCTTCAACAAGGTTTTCATTTTTCAAGGTCCTTAGACCCTTTTCTCCAATGTGGCCAAGTCTTTCATGCCATAACATAGTCTTCTCTGCAGGTAACGTTTCTTTAAAAGAAAGAGCACTCTTAGGTACCCAAAATCTATTTCCATCTACTAAAGGTGAAACCCTCAAATCTTCCACAGATTTGCTTTTAACAAAAGTGCTATTACACTCAATAGTGTATGCGTCTAGCTTATACAATGTGCCAAACCTAACACCTCTAGCAATTACCATAGCACCCTTAATCATCTTACATCCTACTTCAGAAAATACTACCTACACACCCACATCTATCAGTTTGCTCACAAATAACAGATTTTGTTTTAGACTAGGGATCTGTAGCACACCATTAATCCTTTTTATTCTACCATCAGAAAACCTGATTCTAACTTTACCTAGACCAACAATGTCCAAACATGAATCATCACCAAAGTACACCTTACCTCCATTAAATTCTTCATATTCAGAAAACCAATCTCTATTGGTAGTCATATGAAAAGATGCACCTGAGTCAATTAACTAGGCATCATTACCTGCATGAGTCGCCAAAGCCGCAATGAATGCATCACCATCTTCTTTCTCAGACTTAGACTTAGAATCAATCTTCTTCTTTTTCTTCTTATTTTCTTCTTTGCAGTCCTTACGGATGTGACCTGGTTTACCGTAATTCCAGCAAATGACTTTGGACTTTCCAGGGGATTTTGGTCTCCCTTTCGATTTGGACTTATCGCGCTTCTCATTATTCTTGTCTTTCTCTTTAGGTCTTCCATGAACAGTTAGGGCTTCCTTCAAACTGTGGGATACCGTCCTTCGCATCTCTTCACCAAGTAGAGCACCCACGACATCTTCATACTTCAAAACAATAGAAGTACTACCGATAACCATAACAAGATAATCCCATGAATCAGGAAAAGAACAAAGCAAGATCTAGCATTTCTCCTCTGCGTTCATCTTAACACCAACATACACTAATTGGGACACCAACACATTGAATTCTTTCAGATGGTCTACAACTTGTCCACCCTCTTCCATCTTCAAGGAATATAATTTCTTCCTCAAGAAAATATGATTTAATAAAGAGTTTGCTTGATACATTTCACCAAGCTTATCCCATAGTGTCTTTGCAGTGTTTTCTTTGTGGACATTGATCAGAATAGAGTCAGCCAGGAATGGTCTGATCAGACCTGTGTCTTTTTCGTTCGATAACATCATATTGAGCTGCCGCAGTAGGATCTGAGGGCCTTTGAACACAGTTTACGCCCACTTTTCAGGGTGTTTGAGGGCCTCTAAAGTCCTCAAAATCAAATTTAAATCTTTCATTGGACCCATCCAAAATGGAAAGTTTAATATCTTCAAAACTAGCTATGATCTTGCGATGTAACTTTACCGAAACACTTATCTAGCCAACCAGAAGCTTCGGGGAGAGTTTCGTACCATTTTGTGCTCAAATAAAAAATTACTATAAATAGTAACCTCATGTAAGTGCAAGGTTGAAACACCATTTTTCCAACACTTAGAGACATATGTGTACCATTTTTTTAATAACTTTTGATCTCCCTGTCCAAATTTTTAAAACTTTATATATTATTGTTGTGCACTTGATTAAAAAAATGCATTTTTTATTTTTTTGGTGCAAGTTATGCTTCGCGCATGAACATGGACCTAGTTTTTAGGATGTGCTCGATTCGAAAAATCATAAAAAAAATACTCAACAAAAAATTACAAAAAAATACTCAACTTCTAGTGCTCACTCTTAACTATCTTTCTACCAAAGGATTTGTCAAAATACTAAATCTAACTATAATTTTTTTGATGTGCACGTCAGACACTGTTATGTTTTTTAGAAAAAAATCAGGATCTATTTTTCATGTGCGAAGGATTTGACCCCCTTAATCTTATCCAATTTTGAAAAAAATTAGTAGTTTGGAAACTAGATTCAGAGTATTGCAACTTTGTTCTTTGAGTATCTTTATATCTTGAGTGGATGACTCTCAATTTTCTTCTTTTACTTGATTTCAGAAGAAAAAAAAGTGTCCACTTATACCCCCCTTTTTGCACACCATCTTGGTACACTTACCCAGGTTAGTTTATATATTAGAATAAATAAATAAATTAGTTTAATAGTTAGGTTAGTTGAGAATTTATATTCTTGTAGGTGGTTATACAAGTAAAAATAATATTTAATAGTCTAATGGACATGAATGTAATAATCATCCAATTGAATATCAAGTTTTTTTGGCCTTCTTATATTGGTATCGTGATGAAACTCCTACTTATTTGGAGTCTTCGACATAAGAAGGCAATTATTAGGAAGTCTTGAAAACTATAGAAACATCTACTTATGTATCATTTACTTGTATCTAGAGTTTTCTTTTTCTCATACTTAGATTGGCTTGAATGATAACTAAATTTTATTTTTATTTTTCCAAAGTTTCATTAATGTCTCATTGAAATATCTAATCTTCATAAAATTAATTAATTTATATTTAGAAATAAAATAATAGTCTAGAAACTACAATCAAATTTTTACAATATTTTTTATTATATATTTTTTTTAAAGTTTAGATAACTCATTCAAAATTTTATGTGAAGTTGCTTAAGACTACTTTTAATGTCTCCATTGCCAATTAGCCAACTATTGTTTATCCCATCATGAACTTACATTCACCCTTATTGCACATTATATGTACCTTTTACATGTGATTTTTTTTATTGGGTATAGATGATGCATTGTTTATTTCCACAAATGTACTTGAGTTACATGTTGAATGAATTAATTAGATACATCTTTCTTAATTATTGTTTCACAAAATCTAAAAGTATTTTATGATAATATTTTCTTTTACATATAAAAAAACTTAAACTTTAGAAATTAATAGAAAAATACTTTGACATAAAGTACATTGTTAAAATTATTCTAAAAAGGAAATAAATATAGTGATATCATTAAATTCCTAGGAAGGGAATAGAGAAAACTATGGTTGCCCGCTTTCTTAATTAGCAAAAATTTTAATTAATATAACTAGCAATTGCACCTTTGTGTGCAATGGGTACGCCAATGTAAGAACTTGTTTATACATATATTTTTTTACATATATGTGAATATGATATTGCAATTGAGTCATCGTGAATGTAGAATTGGCTCTTCATATTTGCATTTTGAAGAGATTTTTTATGAAATTGTATCATTTTTTTTAGCATGAAAATAGATCACAGATATAGTTGACAATTTAATTTTCTTTTGGAACTCTAAAAATATATGGAACTGACACAATAGTGTTCATTTCTTTACAGAAGTTAAATTTACAAACTATATGAAATTGGAAGAGATTCGTATGAAGAAAAAAAGTTGCAAATAAAATATCATATTTAGATTTTGCTAAGGACCTTTAAGAATGAAGTATTCTTATTGTGATGGAAGGAAAAGCTAATATGAGACTGTCAAAAGCAATCAAAAGATGCTAGAAAAGAACTTTGTATAGAAGAAACTCTTAGTGATAGTCCAACAGGGGGCTGAATCAATAGAAGTCCATTTCAAGGGACTGCTTAGAGTAATAGTTCAAAAGATAGATCAGATAGATGTTGAAGTGATGAACAATTATTGATCAAAATTCATTTCCAAAATTTTAATCTTATTTTGCTGAGACAAATTATATGTGACAAAGTTGAATCGGGAGACATTTCAGTTAAAGTGGCAAATGAAAAGGGAGGCAATCCCCAACCATGAATGTGTGCTCAAAAATAGACTTCCAAAGGAAAATTACTTTCTATGGTTAGCAATTTCAAATAAGGCAGTGAAAAATGATTTCTAGCCCATAAAAGACTTCATAGCACTACAAGATGTCCATCATGGAAGAGCAACCTAAATGAGGATTGTATATTTCAATATTATAAGATGATAAGAAATAATGAGGAATTTATTTTAGGAGAATGGAAGATAGACAAGTTGGGCTTCTAGTAGAAAATCAAAACAAACATCAACGAGCATATTTTGAATTATATAATTCAACTAGATATGTTGACTTTTGCTCTGCAACTGATTTTAAAGAGAATTTTGAGTACATCTTGAATATGCGAGGACAAGTGGATTGGTAAGAGAGCTTAAAAAATGCCAAAAGTAAGGATTATCGATTGATCGGAAGAAACACATTAAATTTTAATAACAAACTTTCTATGCCACATACTCATGTATTGAGATGTAAATTTTCTTTTCGCGGTCACAACCCAAACTAATTCTTGTCAGATTGAAAAAAAAAATGATAATAGAAATGGAGAGCTAGAAACCAATAAAATCTAAATTGTAATCAGGTATTAAGCCACTAAGTATCAATCACCATGCATCTAAACTAGCACATTTACCACACACAAGGCCAAAAATTCACAAGAACATTGAAGAAATAAATAAAATAAAGTAAAACCTATTTCATGAAGATGCTAGCAGTTATCTCCATTGTTTGGCTATCAGAGTGCCTCTTCTAATGCTTGTTGAAAGTAAACAAAACAAAGTTTAGCTATATACAAAAGTAGACAGAACAAAACTAATTTATTAAAAAAAAAGTATGATCTATTATTTTAAAAATTTCTTGATTGTTTAAAAATAATATATCATAAACTTTTTTAAAACAAACAAATCTATTTTATAAAAAAATTGTTTAGTTATATGCAAAAGTAGACAGAACAAAACTAATTTATTAAGAAAAAAAATGATCTATTATTTTAAAAAAATTTCGATTGTTTAAAAATAGTATACCATAAACTTTTTTAAAACAAACAGATCTACTTCATTATAATTATTTTAATATAGTTTTTTCTTATATTAAAAATAATAGTAGTTTCCCAGGCCCACAAAAACAAAAGATGATGACTCTGAGAATGTGAGTAGCACTAAAATTGCACTAAAATATATTATTTATCAAACAGACAGGAAAGAGAAAAAGAAACAAAGATTTGAACTGTCAGCTTTCTTTAACGAGCACACAGTCTATACCACTAGGCCAACTCAGACCAACTCAGGCTGTCAGAAGACCAGCTATGAAAGGACAACAAAGATTAAAAGAGGTATTAAAATATACTCTTTGTGTACAGTATTATTCATCACAGACAGACACAAGCTTATCACAGACAGACACGAGGTATTATCTATGCAAAACGTGGGTTAAGGGAAACAATAGAGATGATGAGGCAGGCGAGGCTCTGCCATGGCAACCAGAGGCTCTGCTTTGGGTGTCGAAAGGCCATAGGTCTCGGTCATATCCAACTCTTGGGTGCTCTGAATATTAGCGGGAAGGCGCCAATGGAAGCCATGGAGAAGATTAGCGAGGCCCAGCTGAACTACTTTCAGACCCAGACTGGCCCCTGGACACATCCTTCTACCCGACCCGAATGGCAGCAGCTCATAATCTCTGCCCTTCACATCCAAGCTGCTGCCCTCAAACCTCTCTGGCCTGAATTCCTCGGGCTTTTCCCACACTGTTTCATCTCTGCCAATCGTCCACACACTCACCAATGCTCTGGTGTTGGCGGGGATGTCGTACTCTCCAATCTTGCAATGTTGAGTGGAAAGATGAGGAACCAGCATGGGGGCAACTGGGTGCAGCCTCATAGTTTCTTTCACTATCCCTTGCACGAATTCGAGCTCACCAATGTCTTTCTCTTGCACCCATCTTTCTTTCCCCACTATTCTGTCCATTTCTTCGTTCGCCTTTGCCAGATTCTCGGGCTTTCTCAGAAGCTCTGCCAGCGCCCATTCCACAAGCGTAGCAGAGCTCTCTGTTCCGCCAGCTATCATGTCCTGCAAGCCCAACAACACATCTTTAATAAATAAAAATTCGTTTAGGATTCTTCGATAAGAGCCCTATTTGATTATAATTTACCTGAGTGAAGGCCTTGACTTTGTTCCTGGTAAGATTGTTGGCAGGATCATCACTCTGTTGCAGCAAAACGTCCACCATATCAGCGGGCACATAATCCGGCACGCTCTTCCGCCGCCGGTCATGCTCCTCCAGCACCTCCTCCAGAAAGATATCAAATCTTCGACTGAGCTTCTTCATCCGTCTGACATAGCCCTGCAGATCAAGGAAACTCAGTGCAGGAATATAGTCCCCAATGTTAAACACACCATTGAGCACAAAAAGCTCCTCCAGCATCTCCTTAAACTCATGGGGCTCAATCTTGTTACCGCCATTCTCATCCAAATACCGCCGCCCCAAAACCATCCTCGAAATAATGTCGTTGCTCACGGACGAAGTCTCTTCCCTGAGATGAACAGGCTGAGCGGCGGCAGAGCTTCTGAAAACAGAGGCCACCATGCGCTCCACTTCCTCCACTCTGATATACTCGTACGACTCGAGGCGCTTAGTGCTGAAGAGCTCCATCAGGCAGATCTTTCTGGCCAGCCGCCAATGCTCTCCGTAGGGCGACCACGTTATGTCGGAGTAGTTGTACACTGTGTATTTCCCCGCCGCAATCCTGGGACGCGAGGCGAAAGTGAGGTCGTTGGTCTTGAGAATCTCTCGGGCCATTTCAACAGAGGACGCGACAACGAAGGGGACGGAGCCCAGCTTGATTGACATGAGTGGCCCGTACGACTTGGAGAGTCGATCCAGAGATCTGTGCGGCAGAATACCCAGAAGATGCAGGTGCCCGATTACAGGCCATGCGCGAGGACCCGGCGGTAAATTCATTGAGGGCCGAAATCTGTTGTAAATCATGTAAAGTGGTAACATGGCCAGTGCGACGTAGCACAGCAATTGCATGTTGATCTCCATCCCCATTGCGCAGCACAAATGTTGTGTGCTCTGGGATTGCAGGGGATCATGTGGGGTATTTATAGGCGTGATGAGAATTTTTTTAATTAATCCTTATCGTGGGTGACGAAGGGGATGAGAGTTGTTGTGATGTCAGTGCTTCACTAAGGAGCCCGATTTCATAATTGGTGTGGTTGCAGTGGAGTAGAGCCCAGCTCTGCGTTAATCAGAGATCTGATTGGATCGGAAGGACCTAATTATCCTCTTATGGAAGACTCTATTTGAAAATAATTTTGTGATGAAGATTTCTGGAAGAAAGACGAAGTTTCAGGAGAACATGGGCATTATATTAATTTCCTGTTGACTATGGCACAATTGTGGAAACGTGCATCGGTACGTTGGATTTAGTAAATATTCGTATGTAAATGTATACATAATTAGCAATTGTGCAATGGGTACGTCTATGTCTAAAAGGTTTGGAAGGTCAATTAAGAATATTTTCATTCTATTAATTGCAAACATTTGTATGGTACATTTGTATTATATTTTGTGTCAGGTATCATAAATAAACTTTATAAACTAAAGGGAAAAATACATTCCTTCACAGAATAGTTTTACTCTATTTGTAAAGACCAGTACTTTTACAAATCACAGGATAGTTTACCCCATTTATAAAGACAAGTAGTTTTACTCCATTTATAAAGATTGTGCTTGAAGAAGCCAATGTATACTCTCCGAGCTATCCTTTGAACTTTAGTTTCTAACAAAATATCTACAACTTCACATTTTATGATTTACTTTGGATCCTTTGCATAGAACACTAATTTTGAAGATATACACTGTAGTAATTTATTCCTTTCTGATCTGCCAAGTTAAGTCTTGAAAGCTTAAATGAATGTGTATCCCAGATATACATTAATCCTAGCATCTAGGCGACTAAATCAAGTAAAGAAGTTTAAATACAATCTCATTCAATGATGTATGATAGCCACCAAGAAGAAAGCCAATAAGATGCAACTCTTTAACCTGTAAATAGAATACGTCAAAACCAGACAAACAAATTCATACAATCTGAACAAACGTACCACAATAATTATTTAAACCAAACATATTCCTCGACACATAAAATCTATTAAAATAGACCCCTATATAGGGGCATTATGTAAAAGAAAGTGCCCATATGGTACATAATATGAATTTATAGTTTACAATCCCCAACAACCATAATAAGTCAACTAAAATGGAAAAGAAGTATATGTTTAAGAGGAGCATGCGAAATTCATTATAGAAGGAAATGTAATAATAAACTTTGCAGTCATGAAAATCTTTCTACGGATTTGAGCCTTGGATACAGATAAAAGCTAAGCACAAGGCAACTGGAACAACTATGACTTCACTCCAAAGATTCAAAACTCTATCTACAAAATAGGATCACTATACAACAATTTTTATTGTACTCGTTTAATTCTGTTAAATGTTGGATTTTTTTTTAGATGAACGTTTGAGACCTGAAAAAGTTCAATTTTTTTGTGAACACAAAGTTCTTGCTTCAAGATTTTAGTTGTTCATTTCGAATATATTAGTGGAATTGTGTATACAGATGGTGTGAGATCTTTGTCCATTGCCATAATGTCGATCTACAGTGCAAGACGGTTGTCCAGACTGACGGGTATTTCTCTTTCTCTATCTATGTTTGCAGCCGATGAGATCAGTAAAGGCCAGAAACAAAAGCAAGAGAATTGGAAAGGTTAAGTGATCTAATCCCAAGAGCTCAACAAAAAGGCAGAAAGTGGAGTATATGTATGGTGCTCTAATGGCAATGGTGTCAACAGATCCACGACCAAAAGTATTAAATCTAGGCCTAGATTTGTTATCTAGAGCACTACAAATGGAGCAAATAAGAGACAGAGGTAGAGATACTTAGATATAAATAGAGAGGAGGGGGAGAGATAGCAAGATAGATATAAAGCAGAAAAAAGTGAGAAAAATAAGGTGACAAAGAAAAAAAAATGTAATGGCAGTAAAAAATATAGTCCATTGGAATCTTTTATTTGATAGTGATCTTGGGGCATATCACTTAACACTATCTTATACCAATTTAGACATAATTTAATTACACAAAAAGGATTATGTTTCTTATAATAAAAAGAGCTAATATGGAGATAAAGAAACAAAGAGAGAGAAATATTGAGGGAGAGATGTAGGGGAAGGGATGGATGGATAGATTATGGGATAGAGTTAAAGGGAGAAATGGAAGAAGAAATATGGAGAGATAAAAATAAATACACAATTAGATATTGATATACATTTATAGACAGAGAGATGGATGTATAGAGAGGGAGCTATGTCTATAGATAGATGGAGAGAGATTAAGATAGAGGTAGAGATGAAAATAGAGTGAGAGAGGAAGAGGGAGACAAATAGATAAAGAGATAGAGAGAGGGGGACGAAGAGATAAAGAAAGATAGAGATAGGGAGAGGTAGACGAATAGATTGAGAGATATAGAGTAAGAGGGAGAGCTAGACGAAGAGATTGAGAGATAAAGAGTAACAGGGAGAAGTAGATAAATATATATAGATTGTGAGATAGAGTGATTAAGAGATAGAGATATAAGGAAATGTAGAGAGGGAAAGAGATCTATAGAGACAAAGAAATAGAGAGACAGACAAATAGATGGATATATATAGAAAGTAGACATAGAGATATAAAGTGGTATTAAAATTTATGTAATATATATTAAAATTAATTATTTATATCATATATTATAATATAATAATTATTAAAATAAATTTAAATTTAAATTTAAAAATTAGACATGTAATTTTATTCATATATTATATTCATTATATATTATAATATAATAATTATTAATATTTACCAATATGATAAATATTATCTTATTTGATGGTTTTTGGATTTGACTGTGCAGTCAATGTTTCCATCAACATTTTAGATCATGCTCCATGATCCATCATCTAGATGATTAAGCTTGAAAAGAGAAAATTTATCGTGAACTATCAAAAAATCATGCATTTAAATAGTATCTTATTTTCATTAAATAAATATAAAATAAGTAATTTTTAATCATTATAAAACAGATGTCAATGTTATACATTTTTAAAACTATTATTAATACTTTTTAGATGAAATGATAAAAATTATATTGTTTCTTTTTTATCTAAGTTGAATGATTATAATTTTTATTTTAAAATAATCTTATAGTATTATTTAGACATTAATGATTTAACAATCAAACAATTAATAATAATTACACACTTCATTGTATAAAAAAATTAATAAAATTATATTATTAAATTGTAAATAATTTACTTTGATTTACATTTATGAATGGCCTAATTTAATCATTTACCAAATAAAGTAATAAGTAAATTGTTACGTAATGATCTAAGATTCCATAACAGATCAAAGTAATGTGTTGGCATTATTGTCATTGATGTCAAGAGATATCAAATGGTTGCAGAATAGCAGCTAGCCGTCGTGATGTTCCAAGTCCGGAGTTAAGGTTGAGAGTCATGATTTCCACGTGGCAGAAGTTGTTTGGTTCACGTGTATCTATGGGTTTCGTGGTGTGTTTGAATGCCCACGATGTTAAACAAACCAATTGAGCACAAAAAGCTCCTCCAGCATCTCCTAAAACTCATGGGGCTCGATCTTGTTACCTCCATTCTCATCCAAATACCGTTGCCCCAAAACCATCCTCAAAATAATGTTGTTGCTCACGGACGAGGTCTCTTCCCTCAGATGAACAGGCTGAGCGGTAGCAAAACTTTTGAAAAATAGAGGCCACCATGCGCGCCACCTCTTCCAATCTGATATACTCATACGACTCGAGGCGCTTGGTGTTGAAGAGCTCCATGAGGCAGATCTTTTTGGCCAGCCGCCAATGCTCTCTGTAGGGCGACCACATTATGTCAGAGTAGCTGTAGACTGTGTATTTCCCCGCCACAATCCTGGGCCGCGAGGTGAAGGTAAGATCATTGCTCTTGAGAATCACTCGGTCCATTTCAACAGAGGACGCCACAACGGAAGGGACGGAGCCCAACTTGATTAACACGAGCTACCCGTAGTTCTTGGAGAGTCGATCCAGTGACCTGTGAGGCAAAGTCGATGCAGGTGCCCGATTACAGGCCACGCGCGAGAACCCAACGGTAAATTCATTGAGGGTTAAAATCTGTTGTAAATCACGTAAAGTGATAGCATGGCCAGTGCGGCATAGCCCAACAATTTTGCATGTTTACCTCCATCTCCATTGCACAACACAAATGGTGTGTGCTCCGCGATTGCAGTGATAATTTTTTTTTACTAAGCCTTGTTGTGGGTGACGAAGGGGAGGAGATTTGTTGTGATGTCAGTGATTCACTAAGGAATCGTATTTGATAATTGGTGTGGTTGCATTGGAGTAGAGCCCAGCTCTGCGTTAATCAGAGATCTGATTGGACCGGAAGGACGTAATTTTCCGCTTATGGAAGACTTTAGTTGAAAATAATTATTTGATGAAGACCCGAGGAAGAAGACAAAGTTTTTGAGCAAACATATTATTCTAATTTCTAGTTGACTATGGCACAATTGTAGAAACATTGGTACGTTCTAGAGCCACTACTATCTTTAATTCAATTGTAGAAACATTGGTACGTTCTAGAGCCACTATTATCTTTATAATTAAGTAGTCTTATGTCATTGTACACATAAAAATTAAAATATAATTAATATAAAGAAGAGTATCATTATAGTTGTAGACACATAAAAAATTCCATTAAAATGTCCTCTTAATTAATCTTAATTTTTCCAACATCATCGAGTGGATCCATTAATAATATTCACTTCTCATTATCCCATTATTTTCCATTATACTAATCATTATATTAATATTCATATCCATATCATTATTCCATTAAATCAATAATATATTCATTATTCCATTGATTCCATACAGTTATATAATCCATTAATAATATTATTCTTCCTT
Source organism: Cryptomeria japonica (assembly GCF_030272615.1). Taxonomy (NCBI): domain Eukaryota; kingdom Viridiplantae; phylum Streptophyta; class Pinopsida; order Cupressales; family Cupressaceae; genus Cryptomeria; species Cryptomeria japonica. Next base: position 534,899,501 of record NC_081406.1, read on the forward strand.
AAATCTATTTTTTTTATGAATTTCCTAAATCTCTCTCATATCTATTTCGAACATAAGATCTGGATTGGTAGGACAAGAGTGGAGTGATTTTTTGTTGCATGCATGTGTGTGTTTATTGCAGGTACTCCATTGATAAGATGTTGAATCATTTGGATCTTGTGTCATAAGATCTCAGATCAATTATCCGATTGAATGCGGTATTTTATTGCTAGGGGATTCAACAAGTATTGTCCTGGGCAGCCTTAGGATTGTGCTTGAATGTGTTTTCTTTGCAAAATCAAACAAACATTATGTCTGTTGTGTTTTTTGAGTGTGTGCAAAACAAACAAGAACATTTCACAATCAACACCACTTGAAATTGAAACACTTTACAAAAACCTTGGTCTAAACTTTCAAGTATCCATCCACATTGTAAAAATGGAAACATTGTCATTGAAACATTGAACCTGTGTTCTAAAAAAATTCATTTCAAATCTCTTGAGACATCATTTTCTAGTTTTGATCTTTTAGGTTCTTGCATAGTCGCATCATCACACCTTTAGGACCTTGCATACCACCCTTAGATCATACCCTTTCATACTTCCTTTAGGTCTTATCCTTGCATCACATCCTTAGGTTCCACCATTAGGTCAAACCTTTGTATAGCACCCTTAGATCAAACCTTTGCATACCACCATTATGTTATACCCTTGCATACTTCCTTTAGGTCTTATCCATGCATCTTTTCCTTAGCTTCCACCATTAGGTTAAACCTTTTCATAGCACCCTTAGGTCCAACCTTTGTATACCACCATTAGGTTATACCCTTGCATCATTCCCTTAGATCATACCCATAATCTATGCATAGCCTTACATCATTTTCTTAGGACACACCCTTGATCCTTACACACCTTCATTAGGTCATACCTAAATTACTGCACATCCCCATCTCCCTTTGGGACCTAATCCCACCTCTTGCATACCTAAATCAAAATTCCAAAAAAATTTCAAAAACATTGCTTGCACTTAGGGTTTCTCACCTTAGGTCTAACATCAACTTTCAATCATCAATCACCCTTATCACTTGAGGTGCATCTTCCTTGAGTTACGGAACATATTAGCATCTTTGAGTTGGGTGGTTCACTTGGAGTTCATCATCTCCTACCTAGCACACCCTCTCTTGATCCTTAGTCCTTGTGTCTATCTATCATAGCACAAGTAAAATATTGCATCATAATCCTCTTCAAACCTAGAGTTATCTTGAAACCGGACATTCATCATACCAGGTTTATCATTGGTCATCAGTACCTTATTTTTTGACTCACATTCATCATCATATTCATAAACGTTAGGTCAAATATCAGAACTATCATATATGCCCATGGCTACCTTGGCTCAAATTCAAGATCTCAAGAGAACAATATATGACATTCAAGTCCTACAAAAGGAATCAATGACACCTCTTCTAAGACACATTCAAGATATCAATAATGACAAATTGAAAGGAGTGAGCTAAAATGACTATATAAGGTGGAACAACAAGTAATTGAAAATCAAAAGCCAAACCTCAAGAAATATCACATGAATCCTTCACCAATAAAATAAGAAATTTCTTCCAAATATCCCTTAGATAGATAGTTTACACCTTTGGGACAATCTTTTGAATCATCTTTGAAAGAGATTCTTGAGCACAATCTTATCACATTTCCGAACACAGCCCGACGAGGATATAAATTTTTGAGTAATTATTGTGTGTATCATAGACAAAACAAACATAAGACTTGAAATTGCATGGAATCAAAGCATAAGGTTCAAGATCTCCTTGATAATGGTGTCATCAAAATTGAAGATTCTAATGACTCACCTAAAGAGAAACAAGGCAATACTCCTAAACTTGATCAAAATTATGAACTTGTTTCTAGCAAGGCTCCACATGTAACCTACATCTCCTTCACAATGCCTTCATCTTCTAAAGCTTCTCAACAACAATCCATACCATCTCCTTCAAATCATGAACCTAATGATGACACTTTTCATGTTGACCCTCAAGGGCTATCTCTTATGAAAATCCAAGCTAATCCCAATATTGATACAAGTTCCTCTAATGATTTAAAAATGCTAGATCCCATGCCATCATGCAGTCCAATTCCAAAAATACCCACTCTAGAGAGTCCCATCCAAAATGCTTCCTCATCATACCAAAAAATAAACACCTTCCAATAATCTCCCATGCATATGCAAAATCCTATCTCTTCCTTAGAAGTGGCTCCATGTCAACAGGATAATCCAAAAAATAAAGAAACAAGTCCTATCATAAATCAATATCAAGACACCAAAACTCTCCAATCCTATGCAATAGTTGAAAAAAATCCTACCTCCCTAGAATCCCAAGATGATCCCCTTCCATCTCAATAGAAAAGCATACATCCACTTCCTAAGTAAGATCATGATGCCTCTTCCACCTTTTCAGATGATCCTATTCAAAATGAAGAGTCAAACACCCTTCCTACTCTATCCAATGGTCCTCTTCCATGTCAAAATAAAAGTTTCCCTTCATCTCCTTGTCATAATCCTCCATGTTCACCTCAAGGATCCATAATGCCTAAAAATACCTCTCATGATCCTATCATTCCCTACATTCGACCTCCACCTCAAAATGGACTTGCCTCTTGCATCAAAAGTAAGAAGAAACCCTTCGTTAAAAAGATCTTCCAAAGCATGCATTCTCAAATAAAAGGGTTAGACATTCATGAACAAGGTATATTAGAACCCCCTGATATAAAAGAAAATCTTGATTATAATGGCTACATTTCTCACTCTCAAGATGTTGGTATCCCTCATTAATCCTACATTTCTCTAATCAAATCCAAATGCACACCTTTTGGATCCTTCAAATCTATTTTGGGTCCCTATATACAAAAATCAAAGCCTTAAAAAATTTCATCTATCTTGGGTCCCTATATCCCTCCATCTGCTATCCATGTTACCCCTAGCTTTCAATCCACTAACGTTACCATAAGTCAAGATAAGCAAAGGCACACAACCTTGAGAACCTTCCAAAAACCTACCCACATGAAATCTTCATATCATTCATATCCATCCATGAATCCTAATACCATTGGGAGAAACTTGGATGCCAAGCATAAAATTCCAATATTCAAAAATCCACATGAATCAAAAGGATCCACATGTCCCATCTAATCGACATACAAAAACAAAGAAAAATTTGATCCAAAAAGAAAAAGAAATGTCCAAAAGGCCACAAAGGCCCACAAAGAAAGAAGAAAAGTCAAAATTTGTATGGATTCATAAGTATTACATCGAGGCAATGCGTTCTAAATGATCACAAAAAAGTTAAAAAATCAAGAAACATATGTATTCCCAAGTCGCTCGTACAGGTTTTGCACATTAAAGAAAAATCAAAATTGGCATTCAAGTTTGCTACCCCAGCTTCTCCCACATCCACTATCCTAAAACCTTTGTCACCTCATTCATCCATTTTGGCTCCTTGTGTCCTAAAATCCACATCAACCTTTCCATCAAAATCACAAACTCCAAAATCCACTATTCCTCCCTCATTTCATCACCCTTCAAGGTGTGTGCCAATGTTGACCTTGCTGATATTTCAATCCACTCCTACACAAATCTTCCAACATCCCCTCCATTATCTAGCACCTATGTTCTATCCTTCCATCCCTCTTATCCAATCCTTGGCATAAATCCTTATAACCTTTCCATCTTATCATCCCTTCCATCTCCTTTTACCATCACCATATCGACATCTTTGAGCATACCTTCTATTTTCATGCTTGATTGTCATATGTATTAAGCTAATTAGAAAATAAGAACGAATCACCAATTCTCAACAAATTAAAAAACATCAAACATAATCAATTAAAATCAATACAAAATGAGAAATGGGTAAGTGCACCAAGATGGTGAACAAAAAAAGGGGTTTTTTTCTTTTGAAAACAGGTAAACCTGAACTTCAAAGAGATATTTGAAGGTCATGCACCCAAAACAAGGAGTTGAGAAAAGAATAATAATTGTATTACTCTTAATCTAGTTTCTAAACTACTAAATTTTTTAAAAATTTGATAAGATTAAGAGGGTCAAACCTCTCACGCACGAAAAATTGTTCCTCATTTTTTCATAAAAACATAACATAGTTGTTTTTGTGCACTGCACAAAATATATAGTTATATTTAGCATTTTGCAAAACCCTTTGGTAGGATGATAGGTAAGAGTGAGATCTAGAAGTTCTGTACTTTTTAGTAATTTTCGTTGAGTATTGTTTTTTTTTTTATGATTTTTTGAAGTGACCGCATCCTAAAAATTTGGTACTTGTTCGTGCGTTGGGCATAACTTGCATCAAAATAATAAAAAATGCACATTTTTTTTAAAAGTGTATAGAATCTAGTTTAGAATAATAATATGTAATTTATTTTGAATTTGGTCAAATATATCGAAAGTTATTAAAAAAAAATTGTAGACATATGTCTGTGAGGACTGTCAAGGAACTGATAAAGAAAATTAAAGTTTACTATGCTAATGTAGTCCAAAAATAGAAAAAATTATAAGGTCAGAAAACTAAGAAGATGTGTGAGATTATGGTGGTAATTTTAGAGATACCCAGTTGATCATTTGTAAACCTGATGACGACGAAGTTGAGAAATCATGTTGGGCAATGAAAAACCTGTAAAGGCACAAAAATGGGGGGAAAATGGGCTTGCAAGCCTTGGGGTCATTTTCCAACCCTCTTACCAAGCCAAAACCCACACGGGTTTTGAAAAAAAAAAATTATTGTTTGTAGTTCTACATAACCCATGTGGGTTATGTAGAACTAAAACCATTATTTTGTGTTTCACAAAACCCGTACAGGTTATGAAGACATAATAATGTATGCTTGTAAACTTAGCATTTACTAGACATATGTATAGACATACATATATTATATGTGTTTATGTATGTATATATGCATATCTATAGTTATATATACATATAGTTATATAGATATATGTATATATATTTGTATACATGCATGTATCTCTTCTTTTCCTCTCTCTCTCATCTTCCTTCCCCCATCATCGTCTCTCACTATTATGTGCCCTAATTATCCTCCTTGAGTTCTATCTCATCTCTCTCTCCCTCACACTTCTCTCTCTATTGATTCTCTCACCCTTTTCTCCTTCTCGTTCTCTCTCTACCTCATGTCTCTCACCCTCTCCTCCTTCTCCTATTCTCTCTCCCTATCCCATTCTCTCCCATTCTCTCTCTCTCTCTCTCTCTCTCTCTCTCTCTCTCTCTCAATCTGCTTCCCTCCCCCTCTCCTTATCCTATTATCTCTCTCTCTCTCCCCCTCCCTCCTATTCTCTCTCTCCCTCTCCCTCTCTTTATCATATTATCCCCATCTTCGCCCCCCCTCTTCCTCTCTCCAAATCTCCTCTCCTTCTACCCCTCTCTCTCTCCCTCCTCCTCTCCTTATCCTATTTTCTCCATCTTCATATCTCCTATTCTCTCTCTCTCTCTCTCTCTCTCTCTCTCTCTCTCTCTCTCTCTCTCTCTCTCTCTCTCTCTCTCTCTCTCTCTCTCTCTCCCTCTCTTTATCTTATTATCCCCATCTCCGCCCTCCATCTCCCTCTCCCTCTCCCTCTCTCCCACTCCCTCTCCCTCTCTCCCAATCTCCTCCATCTCTCCTCTCTCTCTCTCTCTCTCTCTCTCTCTCTCTCTCTCTCTCTCTCTCTCTCTCTCTCTCTCTCTCTCTCTCTCTCTTAATCCTATTCTCACCCTCTCTCCCTTCTCTTTCTTTCCCTCTCTCTCTCCCCACTTCCTATTTGGTTCCTATCTCTACATAAACCGTATAGGTCATGTAGAACTAAGGCCAAAACTTCTAGTTCTACATAACCCATATGGGTTATGAGAAATTGTGAACGCTCACATTCGGTTTCCATAACCCGTACGGGTTATGAGAAAATATTAATATATTTTAGTCCCAATGGCCTAAAAACCAACATTGCAAGTTGTTTGAAGGCCCCACTACTTTTGCACATGATTTTTTGGGACAGTAACATTCAAGTTTTCATATTTTTTTGTCAATTTTGCTTTGAAATGATTGATTTGTCTCATATATTGGATTGTCGTTGAATTTATTTTATCATTGTTACTTTACATTATAATAAAATGATGATCATGATTGATTTGTCTTGTATTTTGGTTTTTTTGGAAGTTATTTTATTATTGTTACTTTAGATTATAACAAAATAGCGATCATTTGTTGTTTTTTTGCTATTTGATTGTGGATTGTCATCATGATATTATGTGTAGGACAATGGGAAAGAACAAGAGAGGAACAAATGAACAAAGAGAGGCAGCAAAGGAAAGACAAATGGAGCGTATGAGGAGATTACGTGAAGGTACATCATCTAATGCATCTAATGAAAGTGATGAACATTCAACAATTGAAATTTATATGATGAATGCACCAAATCAAAATGATCAACATACACCAGTTCAAATGCATATGATGAATGAACCTAATGAATGCAATGAACATACACCATTTGAAAATGATTTGGTGAATGCACATGTTAATGAAATTGAAGAAGATATACCATTTGAATTTTATGTGATCAATGCACATAATGCACCTAATGAAAATGAAGAGCATGCACCAATAGTAACACCTCTTAGAATAATTCGTAGAAAACCAAAGTTCCTAATAGATATTGATGAAAATATTGTGAAGCCAATGCATGATAAAATTTCCAAAAGAACTTGTAGAAGAATATGGAATAACTATTTTGAAAAATTAAATCAAAGTGGAAGATGCCAATTAGTTGTTGAAATTATTAAAATCTGAAATTTAGAGAGACAATAAAAATTTTGGGGTTAAGAACATCTAAAAATAATAGTGAAAGAACCATTGTGAGAAATATTTTTGATGCATACCAAGCCATTGGTTCGAAATCATGCACTAAAGATGCTAATGTTACTCGTCGTGTCCTCACATCAACCATAATGGGAAAGGAAATGAAAAAATCTCATTTAATAAGCAAAACAAGCAAGTCATTAAGGATAAGTAGAACCACATTACACTATGCCCTAGAAAGGCGAGAGAAAATCGAGGATCCTAACAATAATTCTCTTTGGGCATTCTTGGGTAGACTCGCATGCAAGGACAAGGTTGTTGTTGATGCACTAAGAACGTTAATTGAGAAATATTGGCATGACAACACAAGGGTTTCACCCAGCCAAAGAGATGTTGCTAGAAGATGAATTGGAATTTATAATCATGAGCCACATCCAAAACACTATTTAGATACAACTCAAACACAATTTTATGAAAGGTTTCTTCAAAGCTTTCCTCAGATTAAAATTAGTCAAAGATTTTTTGAGATGACAAAACCATTTTATGTTAAGATTAATCATTAACGTACTACATGTTGTTGTAGGGTCCATGTTGAATTTTCCATGCATTATGATATTTAGCTAGGAGTCTTTCATGTACAATTTCTACTATAGCCTCCTTATTTTCAAACCAATCCAGCTATGGTAGACCTTCTTGCCCCCAGTCTTTCAAGTTTGGGTGTATGAGGCAAATAGATTTTGGCTTCAAAGTGGTGACATGAGTGGGTGATATGCCTATTTTTATTGATGCACTTGAATAGTATGATGAAGCCAACTAGGTGTTGAACTCATTAGCTGGTGTTATGCTTGTGTATGAAGAAGATGATGAAATAATTTGGGTGTTGATTTCATTAGTTAGTGTCATGCTTGTTTCTATCATTACATTGGCATGTGATGATGGCTCACATACAATTGTTGACAAGTTGCTCTGTGTAGTATGATTTAGATTGGTGATTTCATTGATAAGGGATTCAAGAATAACTTGTGTAGAGGGATTGGGATCACTTTGAGAGGGAATATTGTGAGAGAAATGAAGGATTATGACATGGAAATGAAAGGATGGAGAGATCTTGATCAGGATTTGGAGAAATAATGGGATCTTGTTTAGGACATGAAGGTAAAGGTATGCTTTGATCTTGCTTGAGAGGTGGATACTAGATGGGACTTTAAAGAACATCTTGCTCTTGAGAAAAAAGGGTGTTATTATGAGTGGAATAGAAAAGGATGAGGGGATCATCATAAGATTCTTGGTCGGTGGGATCTTGATAAAAAATTTGGTAGGATGGAAGGGTTTGTTCTTGATCTTGATTTGTTTCATGACTGATTTCTTTTGATTTTGGATTGACCTCCTGACACGGGGAAGGAGTGTGCATGGGAGATTTTTTAAAGGTTCCAACGCATTGGCATGATGAGGAAGGATTTTGAATGAGATCCTCTGAATCATGACTTGAATTAGATTAGATTTGTACGATGGATAGCCCTTGGGAGATTGTGTTATTGGATAGAGATATCATAAATTGCTCTTGTGTAACTTCAAGGGATGATGAATTGGTGGATAGATATGGTTGATTTGGACTTTGGTTGAAATGGATTTGATTTTGGTTGAAAGGAGTATGATTTTGGGTGAAAGAGGTTTGATTTTGATTGAATGAATTTTGATTTGGACTTTGGTTGAAAGGGGTTTGATTTTGGTTGAAAGGAGTATGATTTTGGGTGAAAGAGGTTTTATTTTGGTTGAATGAATTTTGATTTGGACTTTGGTTGAAAGGGGTTTGATTTTGGTTGAAAGAGGTTTGAATGTTGGGTTGGTGTGAATTTTGATTTCGACTTTGGTTGAATGTGGTTTGATTTTGGTTGAAAGGGGTTTGATTTTGGGTGAAAGAGGTATTTTGAATGTTGGGTTGATATGATTGGTATGATTGATATAGTGGATTGAAAGAGGGTTTACATGACTCTAATGTTGGTTCAACTAAAGTAGGAATGCTTTTGTTGGAGAATGAAGGTTGGCATGTTTGAATGGTCTCACAAGAAAAAGAAGGTTGACCTAATAATGATTCCCTTGTGGTTATCACTTCTCTCATCATTTTTTCTAACCAGCCCCTATGGTTGTTAGGACTAGTCATATCTATTATTTGTTGTTGCAAAGTCTTGATCTATTGACCTAAGGTTTCTATGGATGATGATGGAATAGGAATGGAAGGGATGAATTCTTCACCTTCCCTACAAAATGTATAACGCCCGTAGACACCTAAAATTGTCATGTCTAATTAAATAAATATTTTATTTATTTAATTATTCTAAGCCTAATTCTTCTATTAATTAAATAAATCTTTATTTATTTAATTAATTCATTTATCTTCTTCTAGCCTTATTTCTCATTTAAATAAATACCTTTATTTATTTAAATTATCCTTTTCCTAAATTAAATAAATATCTTATTTATTTAATTGATCCTATTTCCTCTATTAATTAAATGAATCTTTATTTATTTAATTAATTCAGTAACCTTTTCTACCCATGACACATGTCATTCATCGCTTAATTTATACACTACCTACCCTCTTATTATTTCCTTTACCTACCCTCTAATCATAGCCGAACTCTTTTTACACCTCTCAATCTTATCCCTCCATTTCTTATAGTGTCTTCTACATAAGGAGATGCTTCCTTCATTATCAACCCTAATCAATCTATGCAACCTAACTCACTATGCATTCAGCCTCGACTATGCTTTCGAACTTGCATATGCAATCAAGCCTACTTGCAACCACATTTCCATTCTTTGTTGAGCTCTTATGCACACATAACATCTGAGAGCAAATATATCAAGCAAGATCAATGGAGATAGGAAGAATGGAGATCCAAACCCTATTGGACATGTGATGGTATAATCTTTGTGATTTCATTTGATTTGCATTGTCTTAGATAATCTTCATATGTTATGGTGGATCTTTGTTGTTGTTAGGCTAGGGTTTTTGTGGTTGAATTCATTTAGCCTTTCAATATTGTTGTTTCCACTTTTCACCATAAACATTTTGGCACGCCCCGTGGGACATGGATTTTTGTTAGATCTATGTTTTTTGCAGATGTTTCTAACCCTATATTGTTGTTTTGTAAAACAATTTGGAGAATAACCTTGTGCAGTTAGGGTTTTGGACACAAAATCAAGATCTTGGAGAGATTCGATCTGATTTCACAAACGGCTACAAATTTTTGCACCAATTTTTTTTACAGGTTGAGGACAGTATTAAGAGCTCTTAATCCAAAATTCAGAATTTTTGGGGCACATTTGCATTTTCTATGATTTTTTTTATGATTTTTCATAAAAAATTAATTTTGAGAGCAAATTTGCAAATTTTTTAGATTTTCTTATATTTTTTAAAATATCTTTGATTTATACACCTGATCTGTTCTTTGTAATTTTAATTTTAATGCAAAATATTTCCCTAAAAATCGGATCTTTAAAAATTAGGGTTTTTCCTTATTTTGCTCAGATCTCACAAATGGCTTCAAATTTTGGCATCAAAATTTTTTTGCAAGTCGAGTAAATTATCAGAGGTGTTCAGTAAAAATTTCAGATGTTTTGGATCAAGGTTTCATTTTATATGAATTTTTTATGATATTTCATAAAAAATTAATTTTGAGCAAACTGGCGAATTTTTTGGATTTTCTTACATTTTTCAAAATTGTAGCATCATAAAATTGTGACACTTGCAATTTCGACTGCATTTGGGTCTTCACGATGGCGGCGCAACATTGAACCTGAATGGAGACCCCGAAACCTGTTTACGACATCAAAAACTGCATCTTTCTACACCTTGGCCTGATCCTCCTTGCACCCTGCTGTCCCGGGAGGTAGGACCATGGCGCCCGGCGCCCTGGTCCCTGGCCCTATTTTGGGCCCGGTCTCTTGTTGGGCATCGGGTCTTCAAGTTTGCAATTTGGAAAATAATGCTCGTAGGTCGGCCTAAGGTCGGAAAAATCAGTCTTCTAACCCTAATTGACAAGTATATAAACTACATTTCCCCTCTCAAAAAAGGGGGAGAGAGGAAAAACATATGTGTGCAAGAGGCAGAAGCGATAGGCAAACATTCAAACATTCAAGCATTCAAGCATTCCTTCAAGCAATTAGGCATTCTAAGTCTCCATTCAAGGCTAGGTGTTGCATTCAAGACAAGGATTCAACCATTGAAGAGGAGATCACCTACAACATACAACATACAACATCATTACACCTTCGCATGTAAGAATACAAACATTCTTACAACAAGGTATCAGTACTTGATCACATTACAAACATTTACATTTTACAGCATTCTCATTTCTTGGTTAATTCCAAAATCGGGGTTTGACCTAAAAGGCAAACCCCTAATCCCTAACCCCCCAATCGTCCTCTCTTTTCTGTGTGTAGGTTGCAAGTACGCGACTATAATTGAAGATCTGGAATCCTTGTGCAGAGACAAACAAATCCCCCTTCATTTCGTGGATTTTGCGGAGAATCGTGTGCACTCCGGGCACCATCGTCCCGTCAACTTTCGCTCAAACTTGCAGGACAACATCATCTCGACATTTTACTGCTAATTTCAGGTCTGTAGCTTCATCCCATGTCCCTATCTCCGTCTACAAGTGAATCTTCCTTACTTTACATACACTCCTAGTTCAATCCTTCTATCTACATTCTTTACAAAAGAGGGTATCCTTGCTATCTCAACCCTTGAAACTCATTTAGAATTCAATCTTGCATTGTGTGGGATTGGATCTTGTGAGTTTCAACCCCTCTTTTGAATGTGAAGTCTCTCCTAAGTGAAAACCGTCAATCCTAGTGACCTCCTTTCTCTCTCCTTGGAGTGGGGGAACACCTAGGGTTCGATTTTCCGCTTTACATTTTGGTGAACCCGACGTGAACATCCTAATTCTGATTATTCATGGTTAGATCTAAAATTTTTTTGCTTCCTTAATTACATTTCCATGTTTGATCTTTTGCAAATTTTAGAGGTTAATTGCATAAAAACCCTAAATTCTCCTTTTAGTAATTGAGCTTGTGAAATGTTTAATTGTTAATGCTTGTTTCAGATCTACCCTTCTATTGCAAATTGTCAAATCATATTTGTGCTTTAATTCTGAAAATTAAGTGTTAAGTGTCAAAACCCTAATTTTTAAAACCCTCTTGATTCAACCTTTGACCGATGATTTCACTAATCAAAACACCTCCAAATCGGCTGTAACTTTGTATTCCGCAACAAAATCATATCTCTCATCCCTGAAAATTTTGAAAAAAGTTGCGAGGACCGTGTGCACTCCGAGCGCCATCGTCCCCGACATTTTTTCTGAAATTTCAGGAGCTAGATCTTACTGTATTTTTCTGCTAGAATCCAGAATCTTGGCTGATTTCATCGATTCTAACACTTTCAAAATTAAAGTCAAAGTTGGTCTAGTGATTGCTTGGATTAAGGCTTATAATCATTCAAAAATTGTTGAAATTGAAATTTTGTGTTAAAATTGTGTTTCTTACTGTCCTAAATCTGAAAAGTGTGTTGGCATTCATTCGAAGTTTCAGTGCTTTATTCAAATTTCTGCAATTTGTGACTTGTGAAATTAAGTGTTTAATTGCAACAACTTTGATTTCCGCTTCCAAAACTGAATTTTGCATGAAATCAAGTCAACTGTTAAATTTCAAAGCTTGCATTGCTTTTAGTATTCCCTCTAAAATAATAAAATTCAAAATTTTAGTTTCCCTCTCTTTTTCAAAATTCAAATTTTGCATTTTTTAACAATCTTGGTAGGGTTCAATTTTGAGATTGCAACTTTAATTTGGCCTACCTACAGATCGTAAAATCACTCAATTTTTTCAGATTAGCTTTAAAATCATCATAACTTGCATCCTTGAAAATTTTGAAAAAAGTTGCGAGGATTGTGTGCACTCCGTTCGCCATGGTCCCTGACATTTTTTTTGAAACTTCGGGAGATTGTCATGATTGCATTTAACAGCTTAAATCTAGGAGATTGGTTGATTTTATTGAAATTTGCTACCTCTAAATTTGAAAATAAATTCAAAATTCAAGATTTCAATTTTCAAGATAACAATTAAAATTAAGTGCTACCCCCTTGGCCCTAATTTTCAATTGTGCCTACCTTTCTTGGAAGTTGTGTTTCCTTCTTCTTTCACAAAGTTCAAATTGGATTATCATTATCTCATTGTTCAATTTTGCCAGCTTTATTTTCAAAATTCAAAATCTTCTCTCTCTCTCTCTATTGCATGAGTTTTACAACAATAAGCCCTACTTACACTATTCCCATTAGACGAAGCCTTAGAATTAAGTCTTTCCAAGGTTTAATTACCAAGGAGATGGAACCTAATTTGAATGGCCTTTTTAATGAGGACACGGGTAATTCCTCTAATCCTCTTAATGATGAAGAAGCTCTCCATGAGGTTCTTGTAGAACAACTTTCGAAATTGGATAACCAATTTAATGATTTTCAACAATGGATGTCTCAAGAATACCCCGATAGTCAAGCTCTTTCATTAATTGAGGGTCTAAAATGTATGGTTCAAAGTGATAAGAATGGAATTGATATTTTGCGCGGTATTGCACACATCGTGGATTCGAATGTGATGCCTATGAAGAGTTGTGCCGAAACTTTAGGTTATACACAACCTCCTACTCAAGTCAATCATTCTATTCCTTTAACAACTTCTATTGCTAGTATACCTACTTTTACATCAAACATAATGACTACTTCAATACAAAACATTCCACCTATGATCACCAGTCATGGGGGCAATCCTTCTTCTTCAATCAACCCTCTTCCTTCATTCAATCCGACTGCTTCATTCATTCCTTCAATGAGTGTTCCTATTACATCTCCACAAATGAACATGGTGCAAGGGGGCAATTCATTTAACCATTCCATTCCTCCTTGTAGTGTTCCTTCTTTCCAATCATCTCCTATGGCTAACTATCATAGTGTCCCGCCACCTTACTCTCAATCAATACCTTCTTTCAATAACATAATACCTCCATCACAATCTAACATGTCTAATATGAACTCTTCAACTGAAGCGACCATTAACAATCTTGCCCAAACTGTCTCTTCTTTACAGCAACAAATTGCCTCTATGAATCAATCTAAGTTTAGTGTGCCCACATTTGATGTTGCAAGCCCACTTTCTCTTGACATTGTTAGAGCTATCCCCCCTAAACATGTTGAAATCCTGCAGTTGGAGCTTTATAATGGTAAAGGTGATCCTCTAACACATGTTAAGACCTTTCAAACAATATGTACCGATTTTGCTCATGACCAAAGGTTGCTTGCAAAACTGTTTACTAGAACATTAAGAGATAAGGCTCTACAATGGTATTGCTCATTGCCTTCCTATTCTATTACTTCTTTCCAACAACTTGCAAATGCTTTTATTCAACAATTTCAAAACAATATAAGTCCTAAAGTTACTTTGATTGATTTAATGCATTGTAAACAAGGTGTTAAAGAAAAAGTGACTGATTTCATTGGCAGATATAAGCATTTGTGTGCTTAAATTTCTTTTCCAGTACCTGATAATGATATTCAAAGAATCTTTATTTCTAATTTACAAAAAGATATTAGAGAAAAACTTCTGTTTTCGGAGTTTACTTCTTTCCAACAGTTGTGCGCAACTCTTCACAATTATCAACTGACTGTGAGTCAAATGGAACAAGCAAATCCTATGGCTCCGAGTGATAAGGGTGATAGTAGTCAACAACCATTTGGGAAGTTTAAACTGAACAGAGAGTCCATTAAATTCAATGAAAACATCATCAACAACAATGTGAATGCAGCATCAGGTGTGCCTCCTATTTCTAAGTTTTTCAAGAAAGAAAGAAAGTTTACTCCTTTGAATGAATCATTGCATAGTATTATGAATAAGTTATTGGAACAAGATGTGCTTACTCTCCCTCCTATAAAGCAAATAGATCCTGCAAAGATTAATTCACCCTATTTTGATAACAAATCTTTTTGTCAATTTCATCGTCAACCTGGGCATGATACTGAAAAATGTTTTGCTTTAAAGGGTAAAATTCAAGATTTGATTGATAATAATACTATCTCCGTTTCAGGTGTGAATGATAAAGGCAACACATCTGTAGCTCCTCCTAACCAAAATCTTAAGATTTTTACTAATCCATTACCTTCTCACACCTCTAATGTGATTAAGACTAATGATTCCTCTTTCTCACCTAATGGTCCTGTGTCTATGACTCCGAATGTGATTAACTTTGTAGAGCAGCAGAAAATCCATAAAGAACCTTCCATCACATTTGATTCTAGTGAAACTATCAGGGCACCTGATGGTCCTTTATATATAGTTGCAAAAGTGGTTGTGAAATTATTTGATGCATTTTCTTCTCCTGCAATTGGTTCTATTACATTACCTATTGAGGTCCATAACAAATCCCTTAATGTGAGCTTTGCTATTATTCCATCATCCAAACAATTTCGTGTGAAGCTAGGCTATCCTTGGCTATCTTCCATGAAAGCTATTGCTTCTCCTATTCACAAGTGCTTGAAATTTCCCCATAATGGTGAAGTTGTTACTATTAATCATAGTCTCTTTAAACCAGCTGAAAGAACTTCTAGCGTTCCTATTGATTATTTTTGGCCCAAACAATTCCAATCTCTTCCACCGCGAAGTGATCATCTTTTCAAATCTTATCAAAAGTCGAAAAAAGATATGATCTTATCTCTAAGTTAACCTAGAACACCCAAACGTGATATTCCTATCATTCTTGAGAAGGAAGTTCTTCCTTTGAAAGATAAAACTAATGTCTTTCCGAAAGAAGATTCCCAACCCATCCCTATGGATGTGACTATGTCTATGTCTAATAAACTTTCTAAAGGTAGACCTATACCTCCTCGTCATGATGGACTTGGTCTCGTTCCTAAACCAGATATTCCTCCTTTATATGGAGCAGTTCCTCCTCCTTCCTCTTATAGAGAGAAGAGATCTTCCTCTTCTCCTATTATTCAACCTAAGAGACCGCAACCTAAACACCCAAGTGATAAGGATGAGAACATTCCTCCTCCTCAATCTTCTCAACTTCCTACTAAGACTAGATGAAATTGTTTTGCATGTGAACGCCGACGAAAGCGTCATCTTAGAGCTCGTGTAGCTGTTTCCCAAACTTTGCAATCCCCAAAAACACCTTCAGCTAGTATTATTCCATTTTCTTCTCAGCCGAAAATTGAGCCAAAATCTCCTAAACATAAGATGCATGATGGTTTTGATCATGTGCGAGTTAAAGATCCTATTTTTATAAATCTTGATGATGATATAGATGAAAATGTTATTCATGATGGAAATGTTACTCCTCTTCATTCTGATAGTGAATATGAATACGTTGATGTTGATAACCATTTATCTAACAAATTTTCTAAAGCACTTATCCTAGCTCCTAGACAAGAACAACGTGGCTTGGAACATGAACGTAGCCATTGTTTGGATCTTGTGATAGGTCCATGTGCTGTGTTGGATGTTCCTCCTCTAGCGTGTTTCCTGCCTTCCCGAAATATTGATCAGCAAGATCGGGGGGTGGATGACGTGATAGACTAGTTCATTAGCATAGCAGACTCTCTCCTCCTCTCTTGATCTCTTTTGTTACTTCTTCTATGTGTTATTCCCATTCTTCTATTTTGTTGTCCTTAGTGTTGTCTACTTGAGGACGATGCAAAGCATTGAGATCTCTTTTGGTCTCTCTCATGTTGACTCAAAATACACATGTGTTCCCTTCTTCTAGGTGACCTTCCTTGATTGGGGAATGAAGAACAATTATGCATACATACATATGATGTACATGAATTATCTTATAGCATACTGACCCCAAGGAAAGCGAAGTCACCTCATGCTTTGTGTTTTGTGTCTATTATCCTTGGGTTTATCTCACACTTGGGGGCTAAATCTTTGTGATAACATGCTCCTTTCCCTTCTCATTTCTTATGTGTATCACTACCTTAAAGCAATCACCCTCGATGAGGCATGTGTGATCACTTTAACATAGGGGGCATACACTCTGTTCATATCTCTTCAAGATACTTGAAAATTTCTTAGCGAACTTAGCTTTGCCTTGAAAATTTTTGGTATTTTTCTTGCATGACTCATAGTGAGGGAACCTTACTACTAACAGTCATGGTTCTCCTTCGTGATCTTCCCTTTTTTCAAAGTCGTAAGATCCTTAGTCCACTGGGGGCTTGGTGTATCTTGCCTCCTTAACATGGTGAAATTCTTTCAATGTTGTTTCCTTGTACTTTACCGAAAGTATGGGCGTACGCTTATACTCCCGCTAAAGTGGGGGCTAAATGTAGCGTCATAAAATTGTGACACTTGCAATTTTGACTGCATTTGGGTCTTCACGATGGCGGCGCAATGTTGAACCTGAATGGAAACCTCGAAACCTGTTTACGACATCAAAAACTGCACCTTGGCCTGATCCTCCTTGCACCCTGTTGTCCCAGGAGGTGGGACCATGGCGCCCAGCGCCCTGGTCCCTGGCCCTATTTTGGGCCCGGTCTCTTATTGGGCATCGGGTCTTCAAGTTTGCAATTTGGAAAATAATGCTCCTAGGTCGGCCTAAGGTCGGAAAAATCAGTCTTCTAACCCTAATTGACAAGTATATAAACTACATTTCCCCTCTCAAAAAAGGGGGAGAGAGGAAAAACATATGTGTGCAAGAGGCGGAAGCGATAGGCAAACATTCAAACATTCAAACATTCAAGCATTCCCTCAAGCAATTAGGCATTCTAAGTCTCCATTCAAGGCTAGGTGTTGCATTCAAGACAAGGATTCAACCATTGAAGAGGAGATCACCTACAACATACAACATACAACATCATTACACCTTCGCATGTAAGAATACAAACATTCTTACAACAAGGTATCAGTACTTGATCACATTACAAACATTTACATTTTACAACATTCTCATTTCTTGGTTAATTCCAAAACCGGGGTTTGACCTAAAAGGCAAACCCCTAATCCCTAACCCCCCAATCATCCTCTCTTTTTTGTGTGCAGGTTGCAGGTACGCGGCTGTAATTGAAGATCTGGAATCCTTGTGCAGAGACGAACAGATCCCCCTTCGTTTCGTGGATTTTGCGGAGGACCGTGTGCACTCTGGGTGCCATCGTCTCGTCAACTTTCGCTCAAACTTGCAGGACAACATCGTCTCGACATTTTACTACTAATTTCAGGTCTGTAGCTTCATCCCATGTCCCAATCTCCATCTACAAGCGAATCTTTCTTACTTTACATACACTCCTAGTTCAATCCTTCTATCTACATTCTTTACAAAAGAGGGTATCCTTGCTATCTCAACCCTTGAAACTCATTTAGAATTCAATCTTGCATTGTGTGGGATTGGATCTTGTGAGTTTCAACCCCTCTTTTGAATGTGAAGTCTCTCCTAAGTGAAAACCGTCAATCCTAGTGACCTCCTTTCTCTCTCCTTGGAGTGGGGGAACACCTGGGGTTCAATTTTCCGCTTTACAGAAATCTCTCAGAATTATACATAGGATCTATTCTTTGTGATTTTAAATTTGATGCAAAATCATTCCTCAAAAATCGGATCTTTGAAAATTAGGGTTTTGCATTATTTTACTCATATCTCACAAACTGCTTGGATTTGTTGCAGAAATTTTTTTATGCAGGTTTGAAAGACCACCAGGACTCTCCAGTAAAAATTTCAGATTTTTTGGATTGATTTTGCATTTTATATGAATTTTTTTATGATTTTTCGTAAAAAATTAAGTTTTGGAGCAAATTAGCAATTTTTTTGGATTTTCTTACATTTCTAGAAATCTATTGAAATTTTACAGGTGGTCTTTTTTTAATGATAAATTAGATATTTGAATTGGTCAACAAAACACATTGTTGAAGGCCCCTATTTCACAAAGTCTTTTGGATCTAAAATTTACCTAACTTGTGTGCTTGCAGGAAGGGGTGATTATTTGAAACAATCCAAACTACTAATAGATCTTTGTTGTAGAACCTTGGTAAGGGTTTTTCATATTTATTGTGTGCCTTGTTTTCATAGATTAGCAAACACTTCAATTGGTGCACTAAAATTGAACCATTATCTTTTGTGTCTTGAGCAATAGGCTCTTTTTGTTTAATCTTTAGAGGGTTTGTCTCCCCATGTGGTCATCAGGACTACTAGTGAGGAGAGAACGACCCAAGTGGTAGTGAGGAAAACCCACTTCTTCTGAACCACTATAAACAACTGTATTCATCATGAAAACTATGGATAACATGTGCTGATTAGTTCATACTGACACTATGTCTCCCCGTAAACCCGTTTGATCAAATTTATTTGATCAGTTGTAGGGCGTAACCCCTATCGGCTGGGAGCCTTCTGTATTTACAGAGTTGAAAGTGCAACATGTATGGCCACATGAGCAGATGCCCTTACTAGCACCTTTTTGTTTTAGAAGCCAAAATCCTTCTAGTTGTTGGGGCAGGAGGTTGGACCTCTGGTAGCGGCCCACACACATACGGTTCTTAGCAGAGATACAAAGTTTGCCACTAGGAGTTTTCGTGGGGACTGATGCTTGGTTGCCCCGAGAAGTGAGTGTCAAGAGTGGAGCCAGTGGGGTCAAGCATCTAAGTATCCACTCTGAATAGCGTAGCCTCGGGGGAAACTCCATGTGGGAACAACAACTATTGTCTTGGCCAGCCATAAGAATTGTGCTTGATTTATTTTGAACATTCAAACATTCAAAACCAAACATCAAAACATTGTGTCTTTTGTGTCTTCAAGTGTATGCAATTTTTTTTTACATCAAACAACACACTTTTCTTTGAGTCATTTTTGAGTCTAAACACTTGCAAACATTGAGTCCTCATCAACATTGTGTCCTCTTGTCATGAAAAACAATCAAAAATTCAGATTTGGTCACAACAAACAACTTCACAAATTGGAAGAATTTACAGTCCAACAAATAAGAGCAATCAGTTTCAGAATTCTTAAGCTTCCTAAGCTATCTCTTCAAGTTTTCATCTAGCATTCAACCTATCTTTGGGTCTCATAAAGTCCATCATTGTTTTACACCTTACATTACATTCACATTTGTCTAAACTTGAGTCAAAAGGTCACTTGCTTGTCCTCATCATACTTTGTCAACACACTACATAAAACAACATTTTGCTAAGTGGTCCCTCATCAAGGTCTATCACCTTTGGGTCTCATTTGGTCTTACTTAGAGTCAAGGTCAACTTACCTCATCAACAGAAACTATCATCTCTTTGGAAGCCATGCCTACTCTACTACATACATACTTGGTCTTACACTTTGGACATTGCAAGTACACCTCAGATGCATTTACATTCCATCCAAACCCATTCCCAAAAATCTAGGAGAGAAACTAAAGAGGCTCAAGAGTCCGCAAACATGAGTTCCTATGAATATGACAATGATATTGTAAAGCGGAAAAATCGAACCCTAGTTGTTCTCCCCTCCCCAACTCCAAGGAGAGAGAAGGGAGGTCACTAGGGTTGATGGTTTTCACTTAGGAGAAACTTTACATTCAAAAGAGGGGTTGAAACCCACAAGATCCAATCCCACACAATGCAGGATTGGATTCTAAATGAGTTTCAAGGGTTAAGACATCAAGGATACCCTTTTTTGTAAAGTATGCAGATAGGATGATTGAGCTAGGAATGCATGTAAAGTAGGAAAGATTCACTTATAAACAGAGATAGGGATATAGGATGAAGCTGCGGACCTGGAATTAGCAGTAAAATGTCGAGACGGTGTTGTTCTGCAAATTTGAGCGAAAGTTGACGGGACGATGGCACCGGCGTGCACACGGTCCTCCGAAAAATCCACGAAACGAAGGGGGATCTGTTCGTCTTTGCACAAGGATTCCAGATCTTCAATTACAGTCGCGTACCTGCAACCTACACACAGAAAAGAGAGGATGATTGGGGGGTTAGGGATTAGGGGTTTGCCTTTAGGTCAAACCCCAGTTTTGGAATTAACCAAGAAATGAGAATGCTGTAAATGTAAATGTTTGTAATGTAAACAAGTACTGATACCTTGTTGTAAGAATGTTTGTATTCTTACATGCGAAGGCGTAATAATGTTGTATGTTGTATGTTGTAGGTGATCTCTTCTTCAATGGTTGAATCCTTGTCTTTGAATGCAACACCTAGCCTTGAATGGAGACTTAGAATGCTCAATTGCTTGAAGGGATGCTTGAATGCTTGAATGTTTGAATATCGCTTCCGCGTCTTGTTCTTGCTTATTTTTCTTCCTCTCTTTCTAGGAGAGGAAAAGTAGTTTATATACTTGTCAATTAGGGTTGATAGACTGATTTTTCCGACCTTAGGCCGACCAGGAAACATTATTTCCCGAATTGCAAACTTAAAGACCCGATGCCCAAAAGAGACCGGGCCCAAAATAGGGCCAGGGACCAGGGCGCTGGGCGCCATGGTCCCACCTCCCGGGACAACAGGGTGCAAGGAGGGATCAGGCCAGGGTGCAGAAAAATGCAGTTTTTGGTGTCGTAAACAGGTTTCGGGGTCTCCATTCAGGTTCAACCTTGCGCCGCCATCGTGAAGACCCAAATGCAGTCGAAATTGCAAGTGTCGCAATTTTAGGACGCTACATTTAGCGCCCACTTTAGCGGGAGTATAAGAGTACGCTCATACTTCCGGTAAAGTACAAGGAAACAACATTGAAAGACTTTCACCACATCAAGGAGGCAAGATACACCAAGCCCCCAGTGGACTAAGGATCTTACGACTTTGATTGACAAAGTAAAAGGGAAGATCACGAGGGAGAACCATGACTGTCAGTAGTAAGATTCCCTCACTATGAGTCATGCAAGAAAGATATCAAAAATTTTCAAGGCAAAGCTAAATTTGTCAAGAAATTTTCAAGTATCTTGAAAAGATATGAACGGGATGTATGCCCCCCTACGTTAAAGCGATCGCACATGCCTCACCGGGGGTGATTGCTTTAAGGTAGTGATACATATAAGAAATGAGAAAGGAGCAAATTATCACAAGGATTTAGCCCCCAAGTGTGAGATAAGCCCAAGGATAATAGACACAAAACACAAAGCACAAGGTGACTTCGCTTTCCTCGGGGTCAGTATGCTGTATGATAATTCATGTATATCATATGTATGTATGCATAATTGTTCTTCATTCCCCAATCAAGGAAGGTCACCTAGAAGAAGGGAACACATGTGTCTTTTGAGTCAACATGAGAGAGACCAAAAGAGATCTCAATGTTTTGCATCGTCCTCAAGTAGACAACACTAAGGACAACAAATAGAAGAATGAGAATAACACATAGAAGAAGTAACAAAAGAGATCAAGAGAGGAGGAGAGAGTCTGCTATGCTAATGAAACTAGTCTAGCATGTCATCTACCCCCCGATCTTGCTGATCAATATTTCGGGAAGGCAGGAAACACGCTAGAGGAGGAACATCCAACACAACAGATGGAGCTATCACAAGATCCAAACAAGGTCTATGTTCATGTTCCGAGCCACGTTGTTCTTGTCTAGGAGCTAGGATAAGTGCTTTAGAAAATTCGTTAGATAAATGGTTATCAACATCAACATATTCATACTCACTATCAGAATGAATAGGAGTAACATTTTCATCATGAATAACATTTTCATCTATATCATCATCAAGATTTATAAAAATAGGATCTTTAACTCGCACAGGATCAAGACCATCATGCATCGTATGTTTAGGAGATTTCGGCTCAATCATCGGCTGAGGAGAAAATGGAATAATACTAGCTGAAGGTGTTTTTGGGGATTGCAAAGTTTGAAAAGCAGCTACCTGAGCTCTAAGACAATGCTTTCGTCAACATTCACGTGCAGAACGATTTCGTCTAGTCTTAGTAGGAAGTTGAGGAGATTGAGGAGGAGGAATGTTCTCATCCTTATCACTTGGGTGTTTAGGTTGTGGTCTCTTAGGTTGAACAATAGGAGAAGAGGAAGGTCTCTTCTCTCCATAAGAGGAAGGAGGAGGAACTGCTCCATATAAGGGAGGAATATTTGGTTTAGGAAGGAGACCAAGTCCATCATGACGAGGAGGGATAGGTCTACTTTTAGGAAGTTTATTAGATATAGGCATAGTCACGTTCATAGGAATGGGTTGGGAATCTTCTTGAGGAAAGACATTAGTTTTATCTTTCAAAGGAAGAACTTCCTTCTCAAGAATGATAGGAATGTCAAGTTTGGGTGTTCTAGGTTCACTTAGAGATAGGATCATATCTTTTTTCCACTTTTGATAAGATTTAAAAAGATGATCACTTCGCGAAGAAAGAGATTGGAATTGTTTAGGCCAAAAATAATCAATAGGAACACTAGAAGTTCTTTCAGCTGGTTTAAAGAGACTATGATTGACAGTAACAACTTCACCATTATGGGGAAATTTCAAACACTTGTGAATAGGAGAAGCAATAGCTTTCATGGAAGATAGCCAAGGACAACCTAGCTTCACATGAAATTGTTCGGATGATGGAATAATAGCAAAGTCCACATCAAGGGATTTGTTATGGACCTCAATAGGTAATGTAATAGAACCAATTGCAGGAGAAGAAAATGCATCAAATAATTTCACAACCACATTTGTTTCATCATAGATCACTTGATTCAATTGCAAAGTAAAAAGAAATTCTTTAGTAATGATATTAACCATACAAGAAGGATCAATAAGCACTCCATGGCAAGGGGTATTCTTGACTTTTGCAACTATATATAAAGGACCATCAGGTGCCCTGATAGTTTCACTGGAATCAAATGTGATGGAAAGTTCTTTAGGGATTTTCTATTGTTCCACAAATTTAATCACATTCGGAGTCATGGACACAAGATCATCAAGTGAGACAAAGGAATCAGTAGTATCAATCGCATTAGAGGTATGAGAAGGTAATGGATCAGTAAAAATCTTAAGATTTTGGTTAGGAGGAGCTACAAATGTGTTGCCTTTATCATTCACACCAGAAACAGAGATAGTATTATTATCAATCAAATCTTGAATTTTACCCTTTAAAGCAAAACATTTTTCAGTATCATGCCCAGGATGACGATGAAATTGACAAAAAGATTTGTTATCAAAATAGGGTGAATTAATCTTTGCAGGATCTATTTGCCTTATAGGAGGAAGAGTAAGCACATTTTGTTCCAATAACTTATTCATAATACTATGCAATGATTCATTCAAAGGAGTAAACTTTCTTTCTTTCTTGAAAAACTTAGAAATAGGAGGCACACCTGATGCCGCATTCACATTGTTGTTGATGATGTTTTCATTGAATTTAATGGACTCTCTGTTCAGTTTAAACTTCCCAAATGGTTGTTGACTACTATCACCCTTATGACTCAGAGCCATAGGATTTGCTTGTTCCATTTGACTCACAATCAGTTGATAATTGTGAAGAGTTGCGCACAACTGTTGGAAAGAAGTAAACTCAGAAAACAGAAGTTTTTCTCTAATATCTTTTTGTAAATTAAAAATAAAGATTCTTTCAATATCATTGTCAAGTACTGGAAAAGAAATTTGAGCATACAAATGCTTATATCTACCAATGAAATCAGTCACTTTTTCTTTAACACCTTGTTTACAATGCATTAAATCAATCAAAGTAACTTTAGGACTTATATTGTTTTGAAATTGTTGAATAAAAGCATTTGCAAGTTGTTCGAAAGAAAAAATAGAATAGGAAGGCAACGAGCAATACCATTGTAGGGCTTTATCTCTTAATGTTCTAGTAAACAGTTTTGCAAGCAACCTTTGGTCATAAGCAAAATCAGTACATATTGTTTGAAAGGTCTTAACATGTGTTAGAGGATCACCCTTACCATTATAAAGCTCCAAATGCGGAATTTCAACATGTTTAGGGGGGATAGCTCGAACAATGTCAAGAGAAAGTGGGCTCGCAACATCAAATGTGGGCACACTAAACTTAGATTGATTCATAGAGGCAATTTGTTGCTGTAAAGAAGAGACAGTTTGTGCAAGATTGTTAATGGTCGCTTCAGTCGAAGAGTTCATATTAGACGTGTTAGATTGTGATGGAGGTGTTATGTTATTGAAAGAAGGTAGAGAGTAAGGTGGTGGGACACTATGATAGTTAGTCATAGGAGATGATTGGAAAGGAGGAACACTAAAAGGAGGAATGGAAGGGTTAAATGAATTGCCCCCTTGCGTCATGTTCATTTGTGGAGATATAATAGGGACACTCATTGAAGGAATGAATGAAGAAGTCGGATTGAATAGAGGAAGAGGGTTGATTGAAGAAGAGGGATTGCCCCCATGACTGGTGATCATAGGTGGAATGTCTTGTATTGAAGTAGTCATTATGTTTGATGTAAAAGTAGGTATACTAGCAATAGAAGTTGTCAAAGGAATAGAATGATTAACTTGAGTAGGAGGTTGTGTATAACCTAAAGTTTCGGCACAACTCTTCATAGGCATCACATTCGAATCCACAATGTGTGCAATACCACGCAAAATATCAATTCCATTCTTATCACTTTGAACCATACGTTTTAGACCCTCAATTAAAGGAAGAGCTTGACTATCGAAGTATTCTTGAGACATCCATTGTCGAAAATCATCAAATTGGTTATCCAATTTTGAAAGTTGTTCTACAGAAACCTCATGGAGAGCTTCTTCATCATTAAGAGGATTAGAGGAACTACCCATGTCCTCGTTAAAAAGGCCATTCAAATTAGGTTCCATCTCCTTAGTAATTAAACCTTGGAAAGACTTAATTCTAAGGCTTCGTCTAACGGGAATAGTGTATGTAGGGCTTATTGTTGTAAAATTCATGCACTAAAGAAAGAGAGAAGATTTTGAATTTTAGAGGTAGCAAATTTCAATAAAACCAGCCAATCTCCTAGATTTAAGTTGTTAAATGCAATCAGGACAATCTCCCGAAATTTCGGAAAAAATGTCCGGGACCGTGGCGAACGGAGTGCACACGGTCCTCGCAACTTTTTTCGAAATTTTCAGGGATAAAAGTTATGATGATTTTAAAGCTAATCTGAAAAAATTGAGTGATTTTACGATCTGTAGATAGGCCAAATTAAAGTTGCAATCTCAAAATTGAACCCTACCAAGATTGTTGAAAAATGTAAAATTTGAATTTTAAAAAAGAGGGGGAAACTGAAATTTTGAATTTTATGATTTTAGAAGGAATACTGAAAGCAATGTAGGCTTTGAAATTTAAAAGTTGACTCGATTTCATGCAAAATTCGAATTTGAAAGTGGAAATCAAAGTTGTTGCAATTAAACACTTAATTTCAAAAGTCACAAATTGTAAAGATTTGAATAAAGTACTGAAATTTTGAATGAATGCCAACACACTTTTCAGATTTAGGACTGTAAGAAACACAATTTTGATATGAATTTCAATTTCAACAATTTTTGAATGATTAGAAGCCTCAATCCAAGCAATCGCTAGACCAACTTTGACTTTAATTTTGAAAGTGTTAAAATTGATAAAATCGGCCAAAATTCTGGATTTTAGCAGAAAAATACAGTAAGATCTAGCTCCCAAAATTTCAGAAAAAATGTCGGGGACGATGGCCCTCGGGGTGCACACGGTCCTCGCAACTTTTTTCCAAATTTTTAGGGATGAAAGATATTGTGATTTTGTTGCGGAATCCAAAGTTACAGCCGATTTGGAGGTGTTTTGATTAGTGAAATTATCAGTCAAAGGTTGAATCAAGAAGGTTTTAAAAATTAGGGTTTTGACATTTAACCACTTAATTTTCAGAATTAAAGCACAAATATGAATTGACAATTTGCAATAGAAGGGTAAATCTGAAACAAGCATTAACAATTAAACATTCCACAAGTTTAATTACTAAAAAGAAAATTTTAGGGTTTTTATGCAATTAGCCTCTAAAATTTGCAAAAGATCAAACATGGAAATGTAATTAGGGAAGCAAATTTTTTAGATCTAACCATGAATAATCAGAATTAGGATGTTCACGTCGGGTTCACCAAAATGTAAAGCAAAAAAATCGAACCCTAGTTGTTCTCCCCTCCCCAACTCCAAGGAGAGAGAAGGGAGGTCACTAGGGTTGATGGTTTTCACTTAGGAGAGACTTTACATTCAAAAGAGGGGTTGAAACCCACAAGATCCAATCCCACACAATGCAGGATTGGATTCTAAATGAGTTTCAAGGGTTAAGACATCAAGGATACCCTTTTTTGTAAAGTATGCAGATAGGATGATTGAGCTAGGAATGCATGTAAAGTAGGAAAGATTCACTTATAAATAGAGATAGGGATATAGGATGAAGCTGCGGACCTGGAATTAGCAGTAAAATGTCGAGACGGTGTTGTTCTGCAAATTTGAGCGAAAGTTGACGGGACGATGGCACCGGCGTGCACACGGTCCTCCGAAAAATCCGCGAAACGAAGGGGGATCTGTTCGTCTCTGCACAAGGATTCCAGATCTTCAATTATAGCCGCGTACCTGCAACCTACACACAAAAAAGAGAGGACGATTGGGGGCTTAGGGATTAGGAGTTTTCCTTTAGGTCAAACCCCGGTTTTGGAATTAACCAAGAAATGAGAATGCTGTAAATGTAAATGTTTGTAATGTAAACAAGTACTGATACCTTGTTGTAAGAATGTTTGTATTCTTACATGCGAAGGCGTAATAATGTTGTATGTTGTATGTTGTAGGTGATCTCTTCTTCAATGGTTGAATCCTTGTCTTTGAATGCAACACCTAGCCTTGAATGGAGACTTAGAATGCTCAATTGCTTGAAGGGATGCTTGAATGCTTGAATGTTTGAATATCGCTTCCGCGTCTTGTTCTTGCTTATTTTTCTTCCTCTCTTTCTAGGAGAGGAAAAGTAGTTTATATACTTGTCAATTAGGGTTGATAGACTGATTTTTCTAACCTTAGGCCGACCAGGAAACATTATTTCCCGAATTGCAAACTTAAAGACCCAATGCCCAAAAGAGACCGGGCCCAAAATAGGGCCAGGGACCAGGGTGCTGGGCGCCATGGTCCCACCTCTCGGGACAGCAGGGTGCAAGGAGGGATCAGGCCAGGGTGCAGAAAAATGCAGTTTTTGGTGTCATAAACAGGTTTTAGGGTCTCCATTCAGGTTCAACGTTGCGTCGCCATCGTGAAGACCCAAATGCAGTCAAAATTGCAAGTGTTGCAATTTTAGGACGCTACAGATATCTTTTTCAATTCTGATCATACTACATTACTTGACATGGATGCCTATAGAAACATTCCAAATGTTGAGAACATGGACACTACAAACAACAATGATACACACAATGACAATATGGACAACTTTTTCATACATTCAGCAGAAGTGGAATACACCATTATGAATCCCCGTTTTAATCGATTAGTTGAGGAAATAATAAGGAGAGATAGACAATACTTTCTACAAGTGATGGCACAAAGTGGAGCCAAGATTCCTCGTGATTTTGACATGTCTTAAATAATGGAAAATCAACCTTTGCAACAAACTCACCTCAACATGGATCAAAGGAGGCCTAATAGTGGAGGCAATAGAGGACCACATCTTGTGCCTAAATCACCATCATCTTTGTTTCAAAAACCAGAGGTCCCATACACACATGGTCAAGCATATGATACTCACCTTCGCAGACCATTATGGAAGTTTTATGTAGAAAAATATGCTCAATCACATACCAATGCTAAGGATCAACCACCAAAGCAATTGTTCAAAGGCATGCTCAAAATTTGGACACAAGGAAACCCCGTGTCAAATTTGGGGGCAACACACTAGAAAAAACTCATGACATGCCTGTAGAGTATGGTATACATGGACAAAGCAGATATTTCATTCCTCAACATGAGTCTATACCAAGTGGTCCATATATGTAGTATCACTATAGACCTCTTCCATATGAACATGTGTATGATCAATATCATTCATATATGCAACATTCTCCTCCTCCACCCGATGGTTCAAGCATGGGTATGGTCTAAGAAGTCGGTCTCCACCTAAGAACAATTTGGAACAACAAATTAAAGAATTACAAAAGAAAATGGAGGACATAAATACACCGAAGCCAACTTACACAATGAGAGACATATGTCCTTATCCATTTGACAAGAGCATTCCAATGCCTCCTTTTCCTACACATTTTGTGACACCTAAGTTTGATAAGTATAGAGGAAAAGGGGATCCTAAGGCACATATAAGACAATTTTTCACAGCTTGCATTGAGGTAGCAGCAGAAGAGACATATTTGATGAGATTATTCCCACAAAGCTTAGGTGATCAAGCTATGGAATGGTTCTCCCAACTTCCACCTGGTATTAAGTCATGGGGTGACTTAGCAGAGGCATTCATTCAACATTTCTCATACAACATAGAGAGAGATATATCAGTCACCACTTTGTGCAACACCAAGCAAAAGGATGGAGAGTCTTTTTTAATCATTTTTACAAAGATGGAGGAATCTAGCTAGCAGATGCTCTTGTGAAATTCCACAAAAACAAATGGTAGAAATGTTCACCCAAAATATTAACAAAGACATTGGGTATGATCTAAGGAAAGATTGTTTGTCCACCTTCAAGGACATCATTGAAAAAGGCTTAGCGATAGAAAAGGTCCTAATTGAGCAAGGAGTCATCAAAATATTCAAAGAAAACAAAGAGGACTTTAAAGGAAAAGACAAGCCAAGATTTTGGAATAAAAACAAGAACACAGTCAATGATGGTGTTGTTGATGCCAATATGGTGCGACCCAAAATCATTTTTGGATCAAGCTCTACAAACAATCAAGTGAATACTCAAACAACTTCAAAGTCATGAAGGAAGTACACTCCATTGGGAGAACAACTTGAGTTAGTTTTCAAAAAGCTAGTGGCAAACAAGATAATCACAATTCTAGACTTTCCTCCATATGAGCCAAAGGTTAAACCAAATTGGTGGAATGATGATGAGTATTGTAAATTTCATAAGAGCAAGGGTCATAAAACAGGAAATTGTCATCGACTGACAAACATCATACAAGATCTCATTGATAGAGGTGACATTGAGATTGAAGGACACTCATCCAACCAAGAACATTAGATGTTTAAGGAACCATTCCCAAAGCATGACAAGGGAAAGTCTAAAGCCATAGATGACCAGACCAACTATACCAGAGCATCTTACAACTATGATTCAACTATCAATCACATTTCAATGGACAATTATGTCTCTACCATTATCATCAAGGACAAAACGCCTGAGAATTCTACCCAAAGACCCAAGATTGTCCTAAAAGGCATTGGATCTTCTTTTGAACCTACCTTTGAATGTAATGTTACAACTCATCGAGGTAAATTCACTTTGCAAGGTGCTCTGGCTAAAAACACTGCTTCCTCATCAACCAAGCCTGAGTATGACCTTGTAGAACAGTTAGGGAAGACACCCACGATCATCTCCATCTTTGAGCTCTTATGCATATCCCCCGCACATAAAGCTATTCTTGACAAAATCTTGAGAGACACTTTTGTCCCTACTGATCTGAATGTGGTCCAGTTTCAAGCAATGGTGGGATACCTTTATATTCCACACTCCCTTACATTCATAGAAGCCGACAACACCTCTGTGAGTCAGCCACATAATGCACCTTTACACATTGAAGCCTTCATACACAAACATCGAATAAAATGAGTTCTGATAGATGGAGGAGCAGGTCTGAACATTTTTACATTTTACACTATTAAACAATTGGGATATTTTGATAAAGCTGTGAATTCTACAAACAAAATTACCATCAAGGCATATGATGATGAAGAGCGTTCATCTAAAGCCACAGTCACCTTACACCTCAGAGTTGAGCCAGTTACAAAGGATGTGGTTTGTCAAGTCCTTGATCTCAATCTAACATATAATATATTGCTAGGACGTCCATGGATTCATGAGATCAATGTAGTACCATCTACATATCATTGATGTATCAAGTTTCCACACAATGGAGTTGAAGTGACTGTCCAAGCTAACCCAAATCCATTCATATATTGCAACAATCTATGACCTAGATCAGAAATAACAATTCCAACCAATCGAGAGGATATTGCTTCATTGGCATATGTGCATCCAGAATCCTTGAAAGCTTCTACATCAAAACAAGCAAAGATCATAGAAAAGTTCAAGTTTAAAGACCTAGGATGTGGTGAGTATATCTTTCATGTTGATCAACTCCCACTATCTCCTAAGGTATTCAGTCAACAGGAACAATCTACAAACAACTTCCAATACCAAGGAATTGGGTGTGAACCACCTAGTGTTGTGGCTACTAAGTCTGAATGCAAATCTCCTCCAGTGGTGCAAGCAACTCTTGATATCAATAATCCTAAGAGTGGTTCCAACGAAGAATCTATTGAGCATATTGCCAGCCCTCTTGATAACTCATGTAGATTTACCATATCATCCACTCATTCCATTTCCACTCCACTTCCAGACTTGGATCAACAAGAATTACAAAAGCCCTTACTCATTGGGGATCAAAAATCAAGCTTTGAAAAGAAAAATCTAAAAGTCAATAATAAAGAAAATTCCTTTAGTCCAAATCAAAATCAAAAGCTATAAGACTCTGCAAAAATCAAAGTCAAGGATAAAAATCCTATGAATCAAAATGAGCAAGAGTTGATCTCCCCTAATACCAAAATAACTGGGGGCAAAAGCTCTAAAATTTTAAGTCAAAAATCATACTTGTTGATCCTAAGTCTCCATCATGCTATCCTACTCTCACTTCTTTTTGCAATCACAAGCCTTCATAGCTCATCCACTTGTTCCACACATCCATTCCCTTCTGGCGATACATCATGGACCTTTAATAGAGCTTACTTGAAGGACTTTGTTATCAAGGATGTTCAAACTTCTTTAGGTGACATGCATATGGGACTATGTAGTCCACACACTAGTAATTATATCTCAATTCCTTCATCAAGGAAGACAATCACTCGAGCTACACATCGTGCAGTCAAGGAACAATCCAACTACAATCATAAAGTCAAGCCTCACACATTTGAGGTAGGTGACTTGGTCCTTAGAGAAAATCCTAAAAATCAACAAGATAGAGAGAAGAAGGGCAAGTTCGAACCAAACTAGCTTGGTCCTTACATCATCATAGTAGCATATGGATTTGGTGCATATCAACTCTCAAATACAGAGAGTGAACCTTTGGAGGATCCTATCAACAACATGAATCTTCCCAGGTTTTACACATAGCTCTTCAGAGTATCCGAATTTGAAAATACAAAAAAAAAATCATTACTTGGTTTAAACCTGGCAAACAGGCACCTTGTGACAACAAAATTTTTTTTAAAAAAATAAAAAAAGTAAAGAGAAATAAATTCGTCCAACGGTGAAAACCACTTCAGTGGTGCCCTGGGCAAGTGCCATGGTGAAAACTAGGTCACGAGCACCATGCATAGACACATTGCTCCTCCCTCCTCCAGGATTCCATTTCATTCTTGCACTTTGCACACACTCACAACCTATTCATCCTTAATAAACTTACTCGTTCCCATCATGGCTTGTTATTGATCTACCCAAGATTGGTTCGCCACTCATATTAATAAACTTCCTTTTCACCCCTTTCCATCCATAATAAATCAGCTCCTATATGTGGCTAAGGCAAATCCTACGTCTAGTGATGGGTGTGGAACTGAGAGCATCACCTATTCTAAGGAGTACAATTTCTTCCAGTTTTCTTCAGTCTATCCGTGCACAATCCGTAATAAAGAAGCATTTGCATCATAGATCCGCAATAAAGTTCCATCTTCTCCACAATAAAGTATCTGTTTCATGGATTCAGTCAGTTTCAGATGAGACACAGCAGCAACAATGGGCTCCAACAAATCAAATCTTTCAACAGACTTAGACAACATTATGGTTCAGTGCTATCTATCCTTTTTGTGAAAGTAAACATTGTGACCACAATCAAATAAGACTTATACAAGTGACAAGAGACACTAAACTTGAGGACTACAGTGATGTTGGTGTCGAGTCTTGGTTTTCTTTTGATTTTTATCTTTTGGTGACATGTCTTTTAGCTTTTCCAGGATGTCTCTGACTAGAGATTCTATCTCCAGGATGTCTTTGACTAGAAAGGCGAGGATGGGGTATCGTCACCTATTTTTCTTTGCTGTCTGTGGATTGTCTCTTAGTAATGCTTTGACTTGTCCAAGGATATGAGGACACTGAGAGTCTAGCATGAACTAGGGCATTCCTTGTTTGCAACTGTCTTATCTCCATGCAAACGAGTACAATGACTTTTTGGGTTGAACATATGCCTCGATTGTCATAACCTCTTTTGCCATAATAAAGCTCAATGATGATAATGCACAAGAAGCTCTTTCACTTTCATATCTTCTATCTTCCATCCCCATTTCTTGATTGACTTCCGTCATCCTTCTTGAGTCTGTGTAGCCTACTATCACATGACTGAGTATAATGACTTACCAAAAATATTTGCATTTCATGTAGTTGCACCTGCATTATCACATGTTAGCATTTCATACATACATATAGATATCACAATTGCATCACATCCTGCACACAACACATACTAGCACATTTTACCTTTTCATCATGTAAATAGTTATTTGCATTATCATATTCATCTACATTTCATACATTCACATTTGCATTTGCATAAACATATAAAACATACAAGAATAAAAAATATTGCATTTCATTATGTACATATTTACATCCATATCATAAGCATCATAAAACATATAGAAGCATCACATAGGTACACATGCATATAGCTGCCGCAAGGATGAATCTCATATATATATAATCATAAGTGTCATGATACAATAATGTCAAAATACATATGGCTACACAACCAACCCTCGTGTCACCCTATCCGAATATAGGAACCCACTGATCACTCCTCCTAGCATTGCTGGTAGCGCCAGTCCTGTCACTGTCATGGTATCCCAAGCCACGTGTCTAGCCCTCATCTCTAGTCCTAGATCCTGAAACACTCACCTCAGTGCCTTCCTATCTCTATCTCGATCATAGGGTATCAACTCCCCATCAATCAATATCCTCAGTATCCTATAAACATCCTCTAAGGTGACTGTCATCTCACCCATTGGCAAATGAAATGTGCATGTCTTAGAATGCCACCTCTCAGCAAGTGTAGTCAACAACCCCATGTTCGCCCGAAACTTAGGCACATACAGAATATATCTCAGACCCATAACCTCAATGGCGGCTCTGTTCTCAAATGTCAGCTTTGGTCGTAACCTATGAGTCAATGGGAATCTCTCCCGTGACTCCAGCATAGGTAGATACTCCTGCAGTCAAGCAAATCAACTGTGTCAGTCAAAGTGACACTCATTGTTCATCACAAAGTGTTGCTATTTATCCTAGTGGTACTCCATGTTCATCACAAAGTACTACGTGTTTTTTCACTCCTTGTTCATCACAAAGTGTTGCTTACATTTGCACTCACTATTCATCACAAAGTGCTGCTCTTTTTTTTTAGTACTCCCTGTTCATCACAAAGTACTTTGTCTTGGTACTCCCTATTCATCACAAAGTGCCTTGATCTATCTTATCCTAGGGCCTCTGCTTGAGTGTATCCTCTTAAGTAGTTTCCTAATTAGCAACGTATGTTCTATCACAGAATTGTCAATCCTAGCCCTATTTTCTATTTTAGTCTTCCTTAGAGGACCTTCTTGAGTTTATCCTCTCAGCAGCTTATCCAATCAACAATGTATGTTCATTACAGAACTACTGATTTGGCCTAGAAGACATAAACACGCTTTCATTACATAAACACACTTACATATTGCACACACGCGCCTGGCACAAACACAGATGCGCCTAAGCGTATTTTGACCTTGTTTGACATATTCTAAAATGCATTTATTGTGCTACCTAAGATGCATTTATGATAACATTTAATGCACCAAAGTACAAGGAGGTTTTGTGGTACTCATCGGCTCTCCTACATCTGTTGGCCTCTAATATCGACGAACGCGATCGAATCTATGAACCAATGCCATCGTTGCTGACTGTTGCTACTCTATTCTCTCTCTACACTCTGAGCTCTTGGATGTGTGGATGACAATGAGGATGTTTTCCCCTCGTGGTCTATCTTATAGACTACCCTAGCCCTAGCCCTCGTTTCCTGAGTCAGTCTTCATTATCTTGTGACTCTGTCACTCTATCCTATCTTTTCAATCCATTCTAGCCTTTCTTTCTTATTGAGAGATTGTCTGCAATCTTTCCAAACATTTTCATCCAATCTCTCGAGGAGGCATATCATTCCCATCTTGGGGCAACTTTGTATCAGTTCATATTATCTTCTTTGAAACAACGCGACAAGTTGCATTGTCTCAAAGAGGGGCAAAATGTAGACACCTAAAATTGTCATGTCTAATTAAATAAATATTTTATTTATTTAATTATTCTAAGCCTAATTCTTCTATTAATTAAATAAATCTTTATTTATTTAATTAATTCATTTATCCTCTTCTAGCCTTATTTCTCATTTAAATAAATACCTTTATTTATTTAAATTATCCTTTTCCTAAATTAAATAAATATCTTATTTATTTAATTGATCCTATTTCTTCTATTAATAAAATGAATCTTTATTTATTTAATTAATTTAGTAACCTTTTCTACCCATGACATGTGTCATTCATCTCTTAATTCATACACTACCTACCCTCTTATTATTTCCTTTACCTACCCTCTAATCATAGCCGACCTCTGTTTACACCTCTCAATCTTATCCCTCCATTTCTTATAGTGTCTTCTATATAAGGAGATGCTTCCTTCATTATCAACCCTGATTAATCTATGCACCCTAACTCACTATGCATTCAGCCCCGACTATGCTTTTGAACTTGCATATGCAATCAAGCCTACTTGCAACCACATTTCCGTTCTTTGTTGAGCTCTTGTGCACACATAAAATTTGAGAGCAAATATATCAAGCAAGATCAATGGAGATAGGAAGAATGGAGATCCAAACCCTATTGGACATGTGATGGTATAATCTTTGTGATTTCATTTGATTTGCATTGTCTTAGGTAATCTTCATATGTTATGGTGGATCTTTGTTGTTGTTAGGCTAGAGTTTTGTGGTTGAATTCATTTAGTCTTTCAACATTATTGTTATCTATTTTCACCATATACAACGCCAATCCATGATATTTGATTGATTGGTTGGTTTGTACTTAGGATCACAACATGTAAGATGTTTTCTCCATTTCTAGAAGGTTACAATGTTTGATTGATTTGTTGATCTTGACAAGCTTGTTTTCTTGTTGAGGGGTTTGATCTTGTTGATGTTGAAACTTGACGGTGTTGATGGATTTGATCTTGTTGATGTTTAAAATTGACTTTGTTGAGGGGTTTGATCTTGTTGATATTGATGTTGCAAATACATAGTATCAAGAAAATAAAACAATCTAAACTAAACAAAGAGAGCACTTGTTTAAAGGACTTTTTCAAATACTCATGAATGTTGAGATCTTTTTCAAGGCCCCATTTTGTTTTTGATAGTATTTGGCAATTCGATAGCACATCAATCAAACTCTCCTAAGGTAAAAAGGTCACAAGTATCATCATAGCCCACATCTCGATAATCTGTTAGCTCAAATAGCCCTGTCACACCCTAGGGTGTGCCCACTTTTTTTCCTTTTTTCGAAAATTAGACCAAAGAAGATCGCTCCTCAATTGGCCCGTTATCCTGGGAGATATATGGTGAGTGTCTTGGGGGAGATTATTCCCCACCCTTGCACTGTGATAATTCAAGTGTCTGGTTATTGACTCAATTTGGCCTCTAGATCCTAAGGTATTTAATCAGGCTTTTGTTCAGTTGGGCATAGATTCGACGAATTTAATCATCGCTATGCCATTCGAGCACTTGTTGCTTACAATTTTCATTGCAAAACCATTTATTTTAAAGTGGTTCAGATTACTTGGCTTTAGTCATTGCCACTTTAGGTCATTCCCTCTCACTTGTCCTTATGGGCTACTTGGGAGGCAGGCCTTCTAAGGATTTTATCCTAATGCAAAAAATGAAATAAAGCATAAAGATGTGGGTTTGGCTTTTTGATCACCCAAAAGAGGGGAGAGAATATACCTATCACTTCACAAACATGCAAAACAATGTTCTTTTTAACCCCAATTGCAAAATTGTCTAGTCTAAATGGAGATGTTGCTCCATAAAAACATGGTGTTAATTTTATCCTTCATAGCAATCATGAAGCAAAAAGAAGATTGTTGTGGTTTATTTTATTTGCACCAAATTGAAGTATTTCTAAGCTACCTTGCAAGAAAATCATAAAATGTTAGTTGATACATGGTGGGCTATCCAATCTATTTTTTATTTTTTTATTTTTTCAGTTACAACTTTTGACCTCAATTTTGAAAGCAATTGTGAATGAATGACATCAATTGCGAGACATTATGAAACCAATTGTGAATGAATATGACATCAATTGCGAGATATTATGAAAGCAATTGTGAAACATTATGAAAGCAATTGCGAGACATTATCAAAGCAATTGTGAGACATTATGAAAGCAATTGCAAGACATTATGAAAAAAATTGCGAATGAATATGACATCAATTACGAATTGATGATAGATCAATTGCGCACTAATTAAATTGGAAATTTTTTAGAAAATTAAAAAAGAATGAAAAGACAGAAAACAAAAGTTATTTTGCGATGATATCACTCTAGATTACATGAGGCATCACTTCAATGTCATCGTAGAAATCAAATTTGGCAAGGAATCGATGAATGTTTATGTGGTATTGAGCAATTGCCTCTTCCTCTTCAAGTTCATGAAGTTTTCTCTCTGCCTTTAGAAGCCTTTGGTGTGCTTTAACCTACCTCTTGTGTTGTCTCCTCCTTCTTGCACCTAAAATATTGAATGTAACCCTTCCTATCATTAGATTAGACACATCTCATGCAAAAAAATTAATTTTCTAGAATTAGAAAATATTTATGGGTTAGGTGCGCAAAACCAATTAACTAAGAAACGACAAACAAAAATTCAATTTTGACCCATTTTGGCAATTGCGAAGCAGTTTTAGCAATTGCGAGACATTTTAATAGCAATTGCGAAACATTTTAATAACAATTGCGAGACATTTTTAACATCAATTGCGAACTGATATTAGCAAGTGTGAATTTTTGCATTGTCAATTGCAGACCTGCATTTTCTGGGCTCCTATGGATCTACAAAATCAAATAGAATAGAAAGCGAAGGTTAAATCTGATCTTTCACGTCGGGTTCACCATTGTTTTCATGCTTGAATGTCATATGTATTAAGATAATTAAAAAATAAGAACGAATCACCAATTCTCAACTAATTAACAAACATCAAACATAATCAATGAAAATCAATACAAAATGAGAAATGAATTCAAATAAAGACTCCCTCATCTTGCATCTTTGCTTCCATTGTGCTTATCTAAATTGTGCTTGTAGGTGGCTCTTAGGTGTTGCACTGGGATTCCTGCAAATATTAGATAATTGTTTGAAGACTGTGATTCTATATTCTGTGATTCTAGCTTGATATGAGAAAATGATGATGTTTATATAGATTTTCAACCAAAAAGAGGTGAGAAATAGAACTCAAGTGTTGATTGATAGATAACTAAGTTTGATTGATCAGTGAACTCAATTGATTGGTTTGTTAACTCATATTGATTGAAGATTGAACTCAATTGATTGAATAGTGAACTCAATTGATTAGCTAGTTGACTAGGCCGATTGGGGAGATGATTTATTAGATGGATTAGAAGACTAAATTGATTGATTAGTCAGAAAAAGCTGATTTTGAGTCAAAATGGGTGATTGAAGAGTTAACTGATTTGATCAATCAATTTGATTTTCAACATGTGCTGTAGGATTTTGAAGTTGAATTTCATTTTCATTTTCAATTTGGATTTGAATTTGGGTTTTCGAATGCTGAAATGCACATGAGATTAACTGAAATTTATGAAAATTCAGATTTGGTGAAATTAGATGAAATGTGATGAAATTAGAATTTGGGAGAATGTGAATTTAAGATGAACGAAATTAATTGGAATTAGAATTTGGGGATTTGGAAGAATAATTTAATTAATTTAAATAATTTAAATAAAATTATTAAACATTAGAAATGAGCTTAATTAAATAATAAAGATTATTTAACTCATAAATAAATCGTAATTAATTAAATAATTAATATTTGAAATAGGGTTAACTGATTAAAATTATTTGAGAATAGAAATAGAATAATTAGAAGTGTTGAAGGGTGTGTTGGCAATTGACACTCAATTGGTTGGTTTCACTATGTTGTCATTGATGGCAAGATGGCAATTTATTTTGGGTTCATATTTTGGGTTAGTTGTGTACCAGTAGGCACTTCACAGACACTTCACTAACACCGGCAGGTTGAAAGGAATTCTCGGATTACTGGCAATGCAAGCCGACATGGTTTAGAATAAAATTATCGATATTGGAGGCCGACATCTTTTGGATCTGGCATCAACAATTGTTTTGATATTCATGTATTTATGTTATCTAGCCGGCATGTATATTGACATTGTAATTATCTTTGTAAGCCAACATAAGGCATGATGAATTGTGAAGAGTATATAAGTCAGTAGGTTAGATCATTTTGTGAAATGGATTGATAGGAGAATACGATGATGTTATGTAATGTGAAACATATGAGAGAGATAATTTATGTGAGGATATTTATGTAAGGGGTATTCTGGTAAAGGGTTTAGGGTTTCAGACCGGAACAAACAAAGCTTAACTAGAACTGTATTCAAGCATAGAAGATGCTATCTTTGCAGTTCAATCATTTCTCCAGATTATAGTCTGGATTTGTATGTAGTCAGTGAGGCTCCTTTTTGTGATTGAGCAGTGTGCTCCAGGTTGTAAGCCTTCCTGCAAGTGCAGGCCCCTATATTTTATAATATCTCTTCATATGGCCAGTGAATTGATATTGTGGGTCACAAATCCCACTGTGGTTTTTCCTCTTTGAGGTTTTCCACGTATAATTCTATGTGTTATGGTATCCATTTATATTGTTGGCCTATTGGTTTCTTTACTTCGTTTAATTATATTTGTACCAGTATACCATTTGGTGTATGCATGTTTTAATAAGTTTGAAAATGATCATTCTAGTAGAACATTGATTCACCCCCCTCCCCCCTCTCAGTGTTCTTGGATTCCAACAGTTGGTATCAGAGCCTTGTGCCTCAAAGGAAGTTTAATAGCTTGAGGAAGATCCTGAATCCAAAATCCATGGATATGAGTTTGGAGAAGCAACTTGAGGTAGCACTTGAAGATTATGATGCTAAAAGGATGAAGAACTTAAAGGTACAAGATGAATTGAATTCTGCTAAGGAATTCATTCTTGTCCTATAGGAGAGGCTATCATCTGTTCAAGCTAGGAGGAAGAAATTTTTGCGAAATCAAGATGATGAAGAGAAAGATGCACTTAGGGAACAGTGTCAAAAGTTGAGTTAGGAGAACATGCTCATGAGAAATGAAATGCAAGCTATAACTATGAGAATGACTAAGAAGATTGAAGACTGGAAGAAAATCTTGTTGTATCTCTGAAGAACAAATTTGAAGAATGTGGTAGGTTGGTTCATGAGAATGATACATTGAGAACTGATTTAGTACAATCCCAGAGTAATGAACAAGAGCTTGAGAGACAAATGATAATTCTGAGAGATGATCTGACTATTGCAAGTGAGTATAAAGAAAAATTCAAGATTAGTTCAGCACAACTAGAAGAGTTATTGAAGAGACAAATGCATAATGGTGATTCCAGTGGACTTGGATTTGAAGAAGGATAGAGTTTTGTACTGCAATTGAAGATCAAAACCATATGACACCGATAAGGCAGTTTAATGCTTATAAATTTAATGGTAGATGTTCTGTTTGTAACAAATTTGGTCACGTGGCTAGGAAATGTAGAAATAGAGCAAATCATAATGCTCATTCTAGTCCCGATCAATGTTCTAAATGTAATAAGTGTGGTCATAAAACAAAAGATTGTAGAATGAATGTAAAATGTTATGCATGTGGAAAATTTGGACATATGGCTAATCAGTGTAGGTCAAGCAATTATACCGGTTTGAGCAAAGTAATTCAAAAGAACAATATTACATGTTATGCATGTAACCAGGTTGGACATATTGCTAAATTCTGTTGAAGCAAAAATCCATCGGTTAGTAATGGAGGATCAAATGAGAAAGGGAAAGAAAAGGTTAATAAAATCCAGCAAGATCATACCAAGAGATGGGTCAGGAAGTCAAAAGATCAATCTGCAAATGGTAATGCTCTGGTTACTTATCCGGCAGAGGAGGTTGCTCTTTCACCGCTTGGAAGCTCAACCAGTAACCAAGGCAGATGCCTTAGGGGTAGGCAAAATTCATGAAAATGTTGCATATGCCCTAGGAAGAGGTTCTGGAAGATGTTCTAGACATTGGAGATGCTTATCTGACATGAAAATGTTTGTTCAAGATCTGGTATCTTTGACCGGAAGTCATTTATATCAATGATGGATTAGGGTTTTTCTTGGAGGATAAAAGGTTGAATCTACTTCATTTTTTATCACCTTGCATTCAGAGCAATTAAGAGCGATTCAAAATGATTAAGGGCGATTCAGTGCGATTAGATATTTGGTGCAAAAGCACCTAGGACTTAGGCTCATAATCCTTCTACAATTTTGGCTTGTATTGACCTTAACCAAGTCAGGTTTCTAATAAGGACTCCAGGAGGGTCCAAGGTGTGTGTGTGTAATGATTGGTTTAAGTGTAGGCCTAGTTGTGTTAGCTTTCTTTCTAGGATTACACTTTGTGAGTAGGAGGTAGTTTGAGTAGTTAAAATGGTCTTCTTGATGGTCAAAAGAGACATAACTTTGTGAGAGAATTAGAGAGGTTTAGAAAAGTCTTAGGAATGTTGAAAAAGATTTGAATGGTGAAGTGTGATAGGTTGCCTAAGTTGGTAAAGCAAAATATGGAAAATTGTAAAAGTTGTCATGACAACTTTTAAGGTTGTCATCACAACTTTGGTCCTAAAAGAGCTTAGCAGTGAAGTTAGGGTTAACACATTGACCTGAGATGCCTCCACACATGGGGAAGACTATTTAAACCTTCTCTTTCATGGTTACCAAGGTTGGAAGTTTGATTTTTATGAATGACAATCTGAAACCACTCATTTTTCGGACTGTTGTCGTTGTTTTTGTCTTATTTTGCATAAAAGGTGAACACAAATGGATTGAATCCATTGTTCCACTTTTTGATAGTTGTCCTGTGGTGTTTTCTAGTGTCATTTGATCCATTTAATTCTTTGTAAATAGTTTATTAGGTCTTTTATTGTTTTGTTTTCAAACAACCAGTTTTGGCTTGTAAATAACAACTTATGTAAAAAAAAGGTTGCCCCATAAAATACCTCCGTGCTACCATCACGGTCTATTGGGACATGGAAGTAAACCCCATGTGCAGTGTAAACATGTAGGGAGGAGTTCTGAAGGTGAAGTTCATTATAGTTGACACCTTGTTCTAGGCGAGTCCAGGAGCAACCCAACTAGGGAAAACATGGTGTAAATTGAATGTATAATGTAGGGGTAACTTCAAAACCTAAACTTTAGCATTTGGAATTGAAGGATAGGTCCTTTTAGAGTTCTAGTTGAGAGGGGAAGCTTTGACAACCTCATTTCATATCCTTACCCCTTTTTTGAATAGTTACAGTCGGTTAAGGCCTAGAAACCCTAGCAAACCCTCATTTTTGGGTTAGGGCACTGTACGACAAGTTGGGAGACTAAAACCAACAAAATCTCTTGAGGATGGATGAGTGATTGAAGAATCATATAACTTGTTGCAGGCTCTTTTGGATCGATTCACTCAAAACCCTTAAAAAACGGATTTAGGAGGCCTAATTGGGGCTCATTTGTAGCCCTATTTCTAGGCAATTTTATGAAATCGGTAAGGGAGTTGAAGATTGAAAAACCTAAAAAGGACCTATTTGAACTCATCCCATGGTAAATACCACCTCCACACCTCTACAAAGTCTCATAACAGTATGGGGGTGAAAAGTGGGAAGTTGACAAGTTGTTGTCAAGGTTGCAAGATGAGTATTTGAGAAGCACATTGGATTGGTAGAGTTCCTAGTCAAAACACTTGTTGCAAACACCTTAAGATTTGCAAAGAGAAAGTCCTAATAGAGATTGGGAAGGACTTGGAGGTCTTGAAGCATATCTAGACCTAGCGAGGTTGGTGGAATTGAGCAACACCGAATAGGTGAAGTGTGAGCAAGCTAGGTGAACCCTATCAAATTGGTATCAAAGCCTATAAGATTTGGGCTAG
This sequence comes from Cryptomeria japonica, assembly GCF_030272615.1. Lineage (NCBI taxonomy): Eukaryota > Viridiplantae > Streptophyta > Pinopsida > Cupressales > Cupressaceae > Cryptomeria > Cryptomeria japonica. The sequence goes on from NC_081406.1 coordinate 534,942,758, forward strand.
GTGAGTAGATGTCCTCAGTGGAATCTATAGGATAAAACACCATGGTGACCAATGTAGAGTTGTCAAAGAAAGTGGATGATCAAGAGGAAGATAATAGGCTCCTGAAGGAAAAATTGATAGAATTAGAAGGTAAGCTTGGTGAAATTGAAACCAAGGTAGATGAAGTGTTGGTAAAGGTTGAAGGAGTAGAAGGGAAGGGTAAAGAGGTGTCAGAGGTAGACAAAGTACCTAAACCTGATCCTGTTTTGGAACAAGAACCTTTCCTAAAGGCATTGAAAGCCTTAAGTGGTAAATCACTAGAAGGATTTCCATTGTTCACTAGAAAGATGGAAGTAGAAGTGGTTCTAGAATGGATAGAGGGCATGGAGAAACATTTTGAATGTGAAGGCATAAATGAAGCTCAAAGAGTCAAAGTGGCCAAGTCTAGGATGAGGGGAGCTGCTCTCACATGGTGGAAATTTGTGCAGGATGAGAGGAAGAAAGTGGGTAACATCTCTTCTTGGAAAGGGATGTAGTCAAAATCAAAGAATCCTATCTCCGTGATGACTATGAAGTACAAATCCATAGGAAAAGACAAAACCTAAGACAAAAAGACCTTGATGTAAGTGGTTATATGGAGGAGTTTGACAAACTTAGTCTTAGATCTCATGCGGTGGAAGAAGAAAGCCTTAAGGTAGCCAGATACCTGAATGGACTAAGATGGAACATCCAAGAAGAAATCAGTCTATTGAGCCCAAAGACAGTTCATCAAAGCTACCAACATGCCCTCAAAGTGGCAGAAAAACCAAAAAGAAAACATGATTCAAGTAGTAATAGGGGCAGAGGTAGAGGAAAAGAAAATAGAGGCCATAGGGGAGGCTTTGGGGGAAGAAACTCAGAGAAAAGAACACAAGGTGAGTCTAAACTCATTGAGAATAAAGAAGGTGGCACTAGCAAAGGAAGATTCAATAGAGGAAGGGGGTCAAATAGTGGTTTTAGAGGAAGGACTAGTGGACAAGGTAGAGGTTCCTCATATTTTGCCTCAATGAAATGTTACCATTGCAATCAACTTGGTCATCCAGCATATAGGTGTCCAGAGAAGGGGTCATCATCACAGAGTAATGAAAAGGGAGTGAACTATCTTCAAGAAGAGACTTCAAGTAGCAAGACTTCAAAGGTTGCCTTAGAATAAGAGGTAGGTGACAACCTAATGATAAGAAGGACTTTGATAAAAGAACCTGTCAGAGAAGAGCCTAGCCAAAGGAGATCATTATTTAGGATCAAATTCAAGATTATGGACAAAGTTTGCAAAGTGATCATTGACTCAGGGTCAATAGACAATATAGTGTCAGAAGAGGCAGTGAGAAAGCTTAAAATTACAAAGGATACTACACAACAACCCATATAGGGTCACTTGGTTGAACAAATGCCAACATGTCCTAGTCAATGAGAAAGCATGGGTGGATTTCACCATTGGGAGGTATAAGGATAAAGTGTTATACAATGTCCTACCCATGGATGCATGCCATCTCCTATTAGGAAGACCATGGCAATTTGATAGACAAGTTATTCATGATGGAGCCAAGAATGCATATTCATTCAACAAAGATGGAGTCACATTCAAGATACAATCTATCCTTGAGGAAGGTGAAAAGAGAGAAGCAGGTCCTAATGTCCTTTTGGTGAGTTAAGAGCAGTTCTTGAAGACATTTGAGGAAGGTGAAGGAATAGGGTTTGCAGTAGTGATGAAACCTAAAGAGGAATATAAGAAGGAGAAACCAGATTTGCCAATAGTGGTTCAAGACCTATTGAAACAGTTCAAAGGGATAGTGAGTGATGGACAACCAGCCACCTTACCTCCTAAAAGATCCATAAGCCATCAAAATGACTTCATACCCAAAGCATCCTTACCTAACAAGGCGGCTTACAAGATGACTCCCCAACAAAATGTTGAAATTGCTAAACAAATCCAAGAGCTTTAAGACCAAGGCCTAATTAGGAAAAGCATTAGCCCTTGTGTTGTACCTGTTGTTTTAGCTCCAAAGAAAGGTGGTACTTGGAGATTGTGCACTGACTCTAGGGCTATAAGTAGGATCACCATTAGATATAGGTTTCCAATTCCTAGAATAGAAGACTTAATGGATTGCTTAGGGGAAGCCAAATACTTTACCAAGATTGACCTTAAAAATGGATACCACCAAATTAGGATTAAGGAGGGTGATGAATGGAAAACAACATTCAAGACAATAGAGGGTCTTTATGAATGGCTTCTAATGCCATTTGGCTTGTCAAATGCTCCAAGCACCTTCATGAGGATCATGAATGAGGTGATGAAGGACTTCATAGGTAAATTTGTGGTGGTATATTTAGATGATATTCTCATTTTCAGTAAGGATAAGACAGATCATGTGAAGCAAGAGTTGGTTTACCTTGGGTTTATGTTGTCACAAGGAAATTTCAAGATGGATCCTAGCAAGGTTGAAGCCATAGTAAATTGGACTACTCCTAAGTCAGCAACAGAGGTGAGAAGCTACCATGGACTAGCTCAATATTATAGGAAATTCGTTAGGCAATTCAGTGATATATGTGCACCAATGTTGGACACTATTAGAGGAGGAATGAAGGCAAATTTTCAGTGGAATGAACAAGAAAATAAAGTTTTTGAAACCTTGAAGGAAAGGATAGCCACTCAAGCGGTGTTGGTGTTGCCTAGTTTTGAAAAACTCTTCACAGTGGAATGTGATGCGAGCAATGTTGCAATAGGTGCTATCCTAAGTCAAGAAGAAAGACTAGTAGCTTTTCATAGTGAGAAGCTAAGTGATGATAAAAGGAAATACTCCTCATATGACTTGGAGTTATATGCATTAGTGCAGGCTTTGAGGAAATGGAGACACTATCTCCTTCCTAAGGAATTTGTAGTCTACACAGACAATCAAGCTTTAAGCTTCCTAAACTCACAAGACAAGCTTAGTCACAAGCACATGAAGTGGGTCGAATATATGCAAGCCTAGACATTTACAATCAAGCATAAAAAAGGTCAACTAAATAGGGTTGTTGATGCATTGAGTAGGAGACTCTTAACAATCCAAAAAATTAAGTTAAGAAGCATAGGTGTTGACAGTTTTAGAGACCTATACCCGGATGATGAAGACTTCTCAAATGCCCACAAGGTATGCAAAGAGTATCAAAATCATTTTCATAGTGAGTATTCTGATTTTACCTTGCAAGATGGTTTATTGTGTAGAGGAGGGCAACTTTGTGTGCCTAGAGGGTCAATAAGAGAAAATCTCATACAAGAGAAGCATAATGGCAGCCTTAGTGGTCATTTTGGAGTCAACAAAACTCAAGAGTTAGTCCAAAGGTATTACTATTGGCCTAGGATGAATCAAGATGTTAAGAAGTATGTGTAAACTTGTATTGTTTGTCAAAAGGCTAAGGGAACTTCTTCTAATGTCGGTTTATACCAACCTCTTCCCATACCAAATAGACCTTGGGAGTGCATTAGTATGGATTTTGTAGTGGGTTTGCCAAGGACAAAGCAGGGATTTGATAGCATTTATGTCATAGTGGATAGGTTTAGTAAGATGGCCCACTTTGTACCTTGCAAGACCACCCATGATGCATATCATATAGCTCATTTGTTCTTCAAGGAAGTGATAAGGATACATGGTTTACCCATGAGCATTTTTTCAGATAGGGACTCAAAGTTCATGAGTCATTTTTGAAAGACAGTTTGGCAAAAACTTGGTACCAACCTTTCCTTTGGATCAGCCTACCATCCACAAATAGATGGGAAGACCGAAGTGGTTAATAGGAGCTTAGGAAACTTATTGAGGTGCCTTACCAAGGAGTATGGTTAGACATGGGATCAAGTGTTATCACAAGTTGAATATGCTTACAATGACACAATAAATAGAACCATGGGAAAGGGTCCTTTTGAGGTGGTCTATGGTCTTCACCCAAGGGGTATACTAGAGCTAAGGGACTTGGGAAATGCAGCAACAAGGAGTGGATATGCTGAAGATTTTTCTCAATCAATGAAAGAGGTACATGAATCAGTCAAGCAAGAATTGATGGAGAACACAAGTAAGATCAAGAAAAAGGTTGTTGAGAGAAGGAAGAACCTACAATTCCAAGTAGGTGATCTTGTCATGGTGCACCTTAACAAGGCAAGGCTACAACAAGGAGTACCTAATAAGTTGCATATGAGAAGGTTGGGTCCATGTGCCATTCTAGCCAAGTATGGAGCAAATGCATACAAGGTGGACCTACCAAGTGAAATAGGACTATCACTGTTTTTCAATATAGTAGACTTAGTTTCCTACAAAGGGTCAATTCCAGGTTCAGATTACAGTCACTCAGAGGTATTAGATGATATAAATAACCTTCAAGTACCACCAAAACCAAGTCCAAAGGCTGAAAAGGTAATGAGTTCAAGGATCGCCAAGAAGACAAGACACCAAATTTATTGGGAGCACCTAATCAAGTGGTAGAGTATGGATGATGCTGAGGCTACATGGGTGCCTGAGACAGAGTTTAATAATTTAGGCATTGATCAAAATCTGATCCCCAAAGGGGTGACTTACTTTTCTTTTGTTTGGGAGAATGGTGCAGGAGCACCTAGGACTTAAGCTCATAGTCCTTCTATAATTTTGTACTGACCTTAGCCAAGTCAGATTTCTAATAAGGACTCTAGGAGGCTCCAAGGTGTGTGTGTAATTATTGGTTTGAGTCAAGTGTAGGCCTAGTTGTGTTAGCTTTCTTTCTAGGATTACACTTTGTGAGTAGGAGGTAGTTTGAGTAGTTAAAATGATCTTCTTGATGGTCAAAAGAGACATAACTTGGCGAGAGAATTAGAGAGGTTAAGAATAATCTTAGGAATGTTGAAAAAGACTTGAATGGTGAAGTGTGATAGGTTGCCTAAGTTGGCAAAGAAAAATGTGGAAAATTGTAAAAGTTGTCATGACAACTTTTAAGGTTGTCATGACAACTTTGGTCCTAAAAGAGCTTAGCGGTGGAGTTAGGGTTAACACATTGACCCAAGATGCCTCCACACATGGAGAAGACTATTTAAACCTTCTCTTTCATGGTTAACAAGGTTGGATGTTTTATTTTTATGAATGACAATCTGAAACCACTCATTTTCGGACTGTTGTCACTGTTTTTGTCTTATTTCGCATAAAAGGTGAACACAAATGTATTGAATCCATTGTTCCAGTTTTTGATAGTTGTCCTTTGGTGTGTTCCAATGTCATTTGATCCACTTCATGATTTTTAAATATTTTATTAGGTCTTTTACTACTTTGTTTTCAAACAGCCAGTTTTGGCTTGTAAATAGCAATTTATGTAAAAAGAAGGTTGCCCCATAAAATCCCTCCATGCTACCATCACGACCTGTTGGGACATGGAAGGAAACCCTATTTATAGTGTAAAAATGTAGGGAGGAGTTATAAAGGTGAAGTTCATCATAGTTGCCACCTTGTTCTAGGCAAGTCCAGGAGCAACCCGGCTAGGGAAAACAGGGTGTAAATTGAATGTATAATGTAGAGGTAACTTCAAAACCTAAACTTTAGCATTTGGAATTGAAGGATAGGTCTTTTTAGAGTTCTAGTTTAGAGGGGAATCTTTGACAACCTCATTTCATATCCTTACCCCTTTGTTGAACAGTCACAGCCGGTTAAGGCCTAGAAACCCTAGCAAACCCTCATTTTTGGGTTAGGGCATTGTACGGCAAGTTGGAAGACTAAAACCAACAAAATATCTTGAGGATGGATGAGTGATTGAGGAGCCATATAAATTTTTGCAGAGTCTTTTGGACCGATTCACTCAAAACCCTTAAAAATCGGATTTAGGAGGCCTAATTAGGGCTCATCCTTGTAGCCTTATTTCTAGGGAATTTTATGAAATCGATAAGGGAGTTGAAGATTGCAAAACCTCAAAAGGACCTAGTTGAACTCATCCCATGGTAAATACCACCTCCATGCCTCTGCAAAGTCTCATAACAGTATGGGGGTCAAAAGTGGGAAGCTGACAAGTTGTTGTCAAGGTTGAAAGATGAGTATTTGAGAAGCACATTGGATTGGTAGAGTTCCTAGTCAAAACACTTGTTGCAAACACCTTAAGATTGGTAGAGAGAAAATACTATCAGAGATTGGGAAGGACTTGGAGGTCTTGAAGCACAGCTAGACCTGGCAAGGTTGGTGGATTTGAGCAACACCAACTAGGTGAAGTGTGAGCAAGCTAGGTGAACCTTATCAAAATCTTCTTGAGCGATTTCACCAGTGATTGGAAGAGGTTTTCAGGGTTTTTCACTGATAGTGATTCAAAAGTATTTATCTTCAATCATGGAAGTGGGATCTTCATCTGTACCTATCTTTGTTGCAAATCTGACTGTAGTTGATGTCAAGGACCGCCCCAGGCCGATTTTCAAGCAATATCTGCATGTGGCTACGGTAGACGATTCGGTTGGCACTTTTTCCTGTCTCCCAGAAGGATTTGTGTATTTTGAAGATGTAAGAACCTATATTCACTGTAATATTAAGGATTTGGGAATGATTGATATCAAGAGCATGTACATGAATGAGTTAGTGGGAGATTCTAGAAAGATTAAACTTGAATACCAGCATATTGTTCATCTAGGGTTTACCTGCATTCTGGATATTCTGAAATTCGAAGATGAAATTGTTAGATATGTTTTGAGTAAAGTGCATGGAGAATTTATCTGGTTGGATAGACCATATAAGATTACAAAGGAGGACATCAGGGGAATCACTAGTTTACCACAGGTTGGACAACGTCTGGAGAAGAAAATTTCAAATGATCAGGTTAACAAGATTACCGGTGCAACATCAGATAGGCGTTCAATGAGGATCAGTACTATCACTGATACAAACATCAAATTTGGAAGCATGGTCATCGGTTACAAGGTAACACAATCAAACTGACTAAATTATGTTTCTAGCTCCTACATTTATGCATTATGCAGCTCATAAAATGATGAGGGAGAATGTAAAGTTAGATCTATGTGGTTGGATGCTAGATGAACTATTGATTAACCTAGGAAAGATTAAAGGAGGAAAGAAAGGGAATTTATAGTATGGTAACCTAATTGTCTGTTTAATGCTATTTTTTATCAATGAGACTCCTGGTTTTGGGAAGAGACAATGGGCATTTGATATCCCAGTAGGGAGGCAACTGGAATAGTCTATTACTACATTGGGTAGTCAAAGAGATGACAACATATGGGGTTATTTTAAAGCATTTCAAAAGGCTATGAATTCTAGGATGAGGGTTCCTAAGCACCTTGTTGAGAAGTACTCAATCGACATATGCTTCATGGTTAAGAAAGATGAGACTTTGATGGAAGTTGTTAGGCCCTAGAAGATTTGGATTGAGGAAATGGGTTATGAAGTTGATGCTTAGATTCTTGATTCTTATGCATAGATGTTAATTGATGCACCGGTAGATGAAACTGTAAAAACCTTTGGCACTGCTACGCAGAAAACACAAGAGGTTGAAATTGAGTTCAATCAAAAGAAGAGAGAGAAGAAGGAAGGTAAGGCAAGTAAATATGTTGAGAAGGTTTCACAGGACATCAAAGCATTGATTGATGTTGTCCCAGAGAAAGGTAGGAAGAGAAAAGAACTAGAAATATTCATCAAGTCTATTGTAGCAGAGTCTGCATCAAAGGTTGACACACCCCTAGCATTCAAAAGGGTAATAAGGAAGAAAACTAAAGAAACTAAGGTAGAGGCTAAGAAGAAATCATTTAGGAAAGTTACTATCAGGGTACTCGAACATATGAAAGCACCAAAAGAGACATCTTCAGCCCCATCCAGTATAGGAAGAAGGAAGAAGAAGGATGCCATTGATCTAGCAATTGAATCTAGTAATGTAACTATCATTCCACCAAAGACTTGTGCAGAGTTAGTTGATGAGATTACTAAAGATGGTATGTTAAAGAATGTACAGTTTTATTATGAACATTTAGAAAATGATGAACAAAGAGAAGTGGAGGAAGCAGATTTGTTATATTTGGATATTTATAAGAAAGCCTTGATAGAAATTGAAAACCAAATACTGACACAGTTGTATGATATGTTAGATACTAGAAGACTATCAACAATGCAAGAGGACAAGCATATAAAGATTCAAGAGTTGTTATTTGTTTGTGTTTCTATTGCTCCAGAGGAGATGGATAAGACACTTGAGGTTGCAGATAGGAAAATCTTTAACAACAAGCATAGAATAATCAGTCTTATGCTAGGAAGGGTAAATGAGATAATCAAGGAGACCCACAAGGCATGGGTTAAGTTATTTGAAGAGAACCGTGGTTTGTATACTTCATCAGAATCTAAGATAGATACTGCATACATCCCGATTGAAGGAAAAGGAAAGGGTATTATGGGTACTTCACCCACAATTTTGAAAAAACATTAAGATAGTGGAGATTAAGCCCCCGGTAGATACAAATGTACAGAAAAATGCCGAGATACCAAAAAATATAGAGAGTGTAAAAGGTTGATAATGTACAAGATACTAATGTTGAGGATAACAGTCCTCTGGATACAGATGTACAAGATGAGGTTACAGTTCCTAGGGAGGAACCGATAGTTACTGAGACTGCACCAAGTGGTGAAGCCACTGGTGCAAGCGAGGAAGCTATAAAGGTTAAATCATCAGAGGAAAAGAAAGAGGAATCTGGCAAGGAACCGGTAGTGATTCCATCATTATTGTCAATTGATACCTTGCAGGCTGAAAAGAAAAGCATAACCGAGATGAGTTCTAATGAACTCATGGTGATGGCTACATAGAAAATGATGAAGGAGGGATCTATGGATAATGGTGTTATTGATCAGTCTATCATTGCTTTGCATAGACTAGTCCTGAAGTGTAAATTTGACTAAGAAGTGAGCCCATTTGGCAAGCTTAAGATAATCATAGAACATATTTCAAAGGATTTTCAGTCCTTGCATAAAATTTCAAACCGGCAAGCACTAGAGAGGTTCACACAGGCAAAGAGAGCAACATTTGATCAAATGATTGAGTCTGAAAGGAAGGAAATTAACGATAAGTTAAAATTGATAGATAATTCTTTAAAGCAGTGTACAAATATTTATAGAGTATGTTGTAACAAAGATTTTCTTATAGTTAATTTGGATAAGAGGATTAAGGAATCTTAGGAGAAAATTGCAAGTATAGCCAATTCTTTTGATGGATTGAATTCATTGACTACATCCATTGATGGTCAAATTTTGGTTTTGGAAGCCCAAGTTTCTGCTCTTGAGAAAGAAAAAGACAAAATCATAAGAAGAGCTAGAAGTCTTAGAGGTTTGGTGAGTCCCCGGTTGGATTCACTTAGTGTACATAATAAGGAGTGTATAGATATGGCTGGTAAGCCCACACCAAAAGAGTTAAATGAGAAAGAGTCATTTGGCCATGCTAAATGGACTTGTATCTATTTTTGGCACTTTCAAATGTGGTTGGGATACTTATCTAGAGCTTTTGGAGAAGGCCTATCCGGAAATTTTCAAATATATTAAGCTTCGATAAGGTATTTTTGGGATATTCATTATATAGTATCTTTCATTCTTTGTCCCGGTTTTGGATTTTTGGTATTCTTTTTGGAAAATTTTTATTGGCATTGATGTCAAAGGGGAAGTGATATAGATGTGAAAAAGAAAAAGAAAAAACAGAGTTGTATACATTAGGGGTAGATATGGAGATATGGAGTATTTTTTATTATGATCATAGATGAATATTCAGCTCAAGGGGAGCAGGTTTAGGATGAAACTGACAGATGAAACGATGATCATTTTTCACATGAGTGTTGTCATCAATGCCAAAGGGGGATATTGTTGGCAATTGACACTCAATTGGTTGGTTTCACTATGTTGTCATTGATGGCAACATGGCAATTTATTCCAGCTTCATATTTTGGGTTAGTTGTGTACCGATAGGCACTTCACAGACACTTCACTGGCACCGGCATAGGCAGGTTGAAAGGAATTCTTAGGTTACCAACAATGCAGGCCGACATGGTTTAGAATAAATTTATCAGTATTGGAGGCCGACATCTTTTAGATCTGGCATCGACAATTGTTTTGATATTTATGTATTTATGTTATCTACCTGACATGTATATTGATATTGTAATTATCTTTGTAAGCTGACATAAGGCATGATGAATTGTGAAGGGTATATAAGTCAGTAGGTTAGATCATTTTGTGAAATGGATTGATAGGAGAATAGGATGATGTTATGTAATACGAAACATATGAGAGAGATCATGTATGTGAGGATATTTATGTAAGGGGTATTTCGATAAAGGGTTTAAGGTTTCAGACCGGAATAGATAGAGCTTAAACGAAATTGTATTCAAGCATAGAAGTTGTTATCTTTGCAGTTCAATCATTTCTTTGGATTGTAGTTTGGATTTGTATGTATTCAGTGAGGCTCCTTTTTGTGATTGAGAAATGTGCTCTAGGTTGTAAGCCTTCCTGCAAGTGCAGGTCCCTATATTTTGTAATATCTCTTCATATGGCCAGTGAATTGATATTGTGGGTCACAAATCCCACCATGGTTTTTCCTCTTTGAGGTTTTCCACATATAATTATATGTGTTATGGTATCCATTTATGTGATTGGCTAATTGGTTGCTTTACTTCTTTCAATTCTATATGTACCGGTATACCAGTTGGTGTATGCATGTTTTAATAAAGTTAAAATTGATCATTCTGGTAGAACACTGATTCAACCCCCCCCCCCCCAGTGTTCTTGGATTCCAACAGGGTGATGTTTAGAAGAAATAGTTAGTTTAATCAAATAATTAAATAATTACTTAATTAAATAGACGAATAATTAGTATACGATTAAAGAGACATTTTTTAGGTGTCTACACCTTCAATAGCCATGGATCGTTACAGAACATCTTTCAGGGGTACTATCTAGAGAACAACTTGATTCTTGAGTCATATCTCCTATCATGTATCCATTATCTTCCATAAGTTCAAAAAAAGCAATATGAGAAAAAAAATGAAAAAAGAAAAAAAAATAATAATAAAAAAGGAAAAGCAAAGAAAAACATGAAAAACCAGAAAATAAAAAATAAAATAGAGAGAAATCATTCATCCACTGATGAAAACCTGGCAAACAGGTGCCTTGGGCAAGTACCATGGTGAAAAATGCACAACCGGCACCATGTGTAGAGATTTGGCTCCTCTTTCCTTCATTACTCTACTTGATCATGCCTTATCCATATCTACCCTCCCATTCTATAATAGCCTTACCACCCCCATTATAGCTTGTCGATTATTTTGCATAACCCATGCACATGCTACTCCTACATCATAAGATAGTCTTATCCCTCACTGGAGCATCTCCTCAACCTTAGGAGTGGGTTGGGATATTTGGCATCTCACAGTTGGAGGAACTATCTACTAAAATGTCCTAGAAAAAATCATAAAATGTCCTAAAAAAAATCATATAGATCATAAAAAGTCCTGAAAACATCATAAAAAACATAAAATGTCCTGAAAAAATCATAAAAATCATAAAATGCCCTAAAAAATCATAAAAATCATAAAATGTCTTGAAAAAATCTTTAAAAATCATAAAAAAGTCTTGAAAAAACCCTCAAAATTAAAACATTTGAAAAGCCTTAAAAATCATAAAACTTTTCATCAAAATACAAAAACATTTAATAAATGTTGCGAAGGCAAACACTTTGGATGAGCATACAAATTTGAACTTCAATGAAATAATGATGTCACAAGACAACGATTAAGTAGACATAACAACACCTTATCGACTTATCAAAACCAAAAACATTAATTCTGAACAAAACTCACTTTGGCATAAAACATACATGCATGTTTGTTTGATTATGTCTTTTGATTGTTTTTTGATTTTATCTTTGGTGACATGTCTTTTAGCTTTTCTAGGATGTCTCTGACTAGAGATTTTATCTCCAAGATGTCCTTGACTAGAAAAGCGAGGACTGGGCATCTTCACCTACTTGTTGCTTGTGGATTGTGTAATGCCCCGCCAGGAACCCTAAAGGAATAACCCACAACAAGGGTGAAACAATTTTTTTTTGAAGTATAAACATAATAAGTGCATAACACAAAACATGCACGATAACACAAGCAGAAGACTACACCAAAATTTCTTAAGGGTAACCAACGAAGAATTAACTTCAAGAATAAATTCCACAAAACCATAAATCCACATATGCATCATCAACTCAATGATCACAAGAAGCCATAAGTACATAAAGATTCAACATAGAAAGATTGAAAGGTTGCAATATAATTCTACTTCAAGCATTTACAAACATCATAAAGGAAACTAATTAAAAAAACATCCCAACATAGGGTTACATTTCTCTTCCAATACATAGCTTCTCAATATACATATAAAGATACATCTCAACCAAATACAAGGTTACATAGGATCAATATTACAATGATCACATACGTCTCCAACTAATAATAATCTCCAATCATGAGATGAAGCATGAGCCACGAACCACAAGAACACCTACGAAGCCAATCCTCGCATGAAGGTACAAATACAAACATCCGATGGGAAGTGGCACTACCACCCGACCATGTAATTCCCAAAGAGGAATCACCCCACTGTGCTAGGAGATAGCTAAGGTCCCTCACACAAGCATAAACATGACATGGTCGAAAACACAATACGACTCCATGACAACACAATATGACTCCACAAACTCCAGGTGACTCAACATCACAAATACACAAGTGAACCAAAAGAGAGATTGTCATCACATAGCTTAACATGGATACCATGGTACAGCCTTCATAGGTCCTGGCTCACTATCCTGGTAACCTCTCTCAAAAATCTAGTTCCAACTAAGTCTCATGCGGACCCTACCAACCTTTCAAGAAGACAAGGTGGTCAGTTTTCCATTCCAAGCCATCTCGCAACATTATGAGCCCTGTACTAGCACTCACCTATGCACGAGGTACAATTATCTTTATTAATGTTATGATACTACCCACCTAATCAATTCATTAGATTACTAGTTGTTATCTGACTTTCACTAGGTCATAATGCCTACCACTTTGGGCGCAACCCCAAGCAAAAGCCACTCTCTCAAAGGACACGAAATAGACATGGTCACTCCCCGAGGACCCTATGGTGAAGCAGACAACCATAACACCACTATTAGAAACAAGTGGTCAAACAAGGACATACTAACTCTTGGCTAACTATAAGGCAAAGGCACTACATGGTTACGACAATGAAGTCAACATATATCTCTTGGTCAAAGGTACCAATTACGCCACCAGAGGACGACTGAACCATAGACCAAAACAACACATAATACACTTGCAACATCATTGATTGAAAAAAAATGAAATAAAACACTCTTTCCAGTAGTCACATTTATTCAATTCCCAAATCAATATACCATAAAAAATGAAACCTATTTTAAACATTCAACCGAATAAAATATGAATTCCAAATAGACATTTTAATTCATTTCCAGAATATACCCAAATTAACCAATTTGAAATTCTTAATTCATGCCTTGATTCTCATTGATAAATTTATTAACCACAAAATAAAAATTACAAGAATATCACCTTTATTTTATTCAACACCAAAAATCCATTCCAAAATATATATTTCATTAGCACCAAAAACTGCTCTAAAATAAATGTAATTTATTAACATTAAAGCATTAACCGGTTTGAACCGGTAAAGTGCCTGGTAACACGAGGGTTAAACCAACCCGCATCAGTGCCACTGTCGATGGCCGTAGGTACTACCTACCGGTAGTACTGTTGCCGACCGGTAGCAGGCACTACCTACCGGTAGTACTGCTATCGACCGGTAGCAGGCACTACCAACCGATAGCCCTATTGTCGATCGGTAGCATTGCTACCAACCGGTAGCGGTGACTAGCGACCGATAGTGCTGCTATTGTCAGTAGCAGTAGCTACCGATCGGTAGTACTGCTACCACGTAGCAGTACTACCAACTAATAGTACTTCTACCTGCGAGCAGCAGAGACTACCGTCCCATGTGGTGGTACTAGCCCGCCACGCAGTGGGGAAAGACAAGGAAATAAAACAAATAAAATACATGCCTCCTAAGGCATAAAATCCATACACCCAATCGTTTATCATGAAAACGATTCTTTTCCGGAACATTTCACGACACACACATACAAAATGCCAAATCCAATTTTCTCAAATGGATATTTACCAACAAGGTAAAAGATGAAATATAGTCCCACAAGAACCCAAAATTTATGCAACATGAAACTAGAAATCACACGGCAAGCTGAAACTAGTTCATTCTTTCCAAATAGAAGAGGTAAAACAAGAAATTGATTTTCAAGATCAAACACACAACAGAAAGAGAAATGAACCATTTCCTTCCCAAATGCAACCATATGATACAGATTCACAAAATCAACAACAATAAACACTCTTTCTTCCATTTCCATCATTCCACAAACATCTATAGGAAGATTGTATAAATTTCCATACATAGGAAGCAAACTGAAAATTTAAATAACAAATTCAAAGCAAGAAGAGAACCTCCAACCTTGAGGCAATTAGCAAGCAAAGAGATGAAGAAATTCCAGTCTTTCAAACTAGGTTGAATTTTCCAGCTCTTCCAGGAAGTTTTTCCAGAATTTCCTCTCCAAAAATTCTCTTCTTCTCCTTCCTGTGAATCCCCAGAATAGATGGAAAATTTCTCTTTTAACCTAAGCTTTCTAGGTTAAAATTTTACCAACCAATAAGATTTAAATATTTCAAAAGTAAAAACAATCAGATTTACACCTTTTCAAAATAATTATTTTCCAACAATTAAAATGAAAAAGTAAAAAAAGAAAGTTTTTATTAATTTCTATTTCCAAAATACTTTCTTTCAACATAAGCATTTTCCCATTTAAATGGCTAGGCAATTATTTATTTCCACAAATATATCAATGCAACTAAGCACAATAAATATGCCATTTAACCATTTAGTCTAGCAATTCATTAATTTAATAAATCAATAATCAAGGGCATAATAATTAAATAATTACGCCAACATAAGATAGCATAATCCATTTAAATTAAATAACCATCTAAATGAATGGAAACACGCAAAACCTACAATGATCAAATGACGACTCTCAAATGACCAACCCTGTTACTACTTATCAAATTGCCATTAGTTTCATATCCAAAGTCATATTATATTCTAGTCGATTAGTATTACCGAAAGCGGTACACACAGAGAAGTCGGTATGAACAGTCTAGTCGGTTACTGAAGAAAGCAGTCATAGAACACAGTATTCACCGAGTTGTTTACCGAGTAAAGGTTCATGGCTACCGAGTGGTATAATTAACTCACCGAGTTGATATTCATCGAGTAAAACATCTTACTAGATACATTGAACCTAGACATGCACATGAAAACGTGTTACAAGATCGAGGCACATCTAACCATTTTTGTGTTGGAAATTGCACTAGGAGATTGTGTATGATTACAAGATCAATCTAACCTATGAGATATTTTGTTTAATCAAAGAATATTTTTGTAAGATCGAAGTAATAAATCATATCACCGCTGTAAGAGATCTATATATACAGAATGATTCTAGGGTTAGATATATGACACGATATGATGTGATAAGAGTTGCAATGAGATAGCAGTGTGTATGCATGAAGGAAGACTGTTACAGAGACACAGAGAGGTCACCGAGAAGGTTATCAGTGAACAGTCGAAGAACAGAGTAAACAGAAGGGTTTACCGAGTTTCATTATGGGTTACCGAGGTATGCTACAAGCTAGGTAATCTTATTCAGAGCACATAGAATCTGCTTTAGCATTTCAGATGTAAAGTTGCAGATATTTGTAATGATTATATTGTAATATTTTGAAGTTGTAAGAGAAACCTTTAACAGGGTAAAAGACTCTAACTAAGTCTATAAATTGTAAATCCTTTAACCAAGTGCTACACTTATATAGTGTTGTATAAATCCTTTAGTAAGGTAGATCTAACTGATCTTAATACTCCTAACAGGGTAAGCTATCAAAAATAGCTAAATGTAGCTCTAACCGAGCATTCTTTATTATTGCAATAGTGAAGTTGTGGGTGCCATCCCCACCGTAGTTTTTCTCTCTAACCAAGAGTTTCTGCATGACCAAAATATATGTGTTATGGAGTGAATCATGTATGAATGTTATCTGTTGATTATAGTTTTGTTTTATGTTACTGCACTATTTTGTTTATGCATAACAGTAAGCTTATTACAAAAGAAAAGTTTTGGAGTACTGATTCACCCCTCCCCTCTCAGTACATTAGCTTTCTATATTGGGCCTAACACAACCCAAGGCACCATGACACACATAACAGCCAGACAGGGATACACAACCGACTGACAACACTCACACGAGTGTAACTACGGTCAAGCTAGGGTACAATAACTATCTCCTCCACTCCCATCAAATATAAAAAGGCATGCTCAAACCTATGAAACCAGGTGGAGTCAATACCCTGTACCTACCCAGTACTAGTATCTGCAATATCTTGCACCAAAGAACCACACATGCATATAGACCTATATATATATACATACATGGCACACACACCGACGAAGGAGAATCGTGACGTTCCCTGTCTCACTGGAGTGAGTGAAGGAAAACCATCCCCTCACATCCCAATACACTTGCAAACATGCAACATATAAATAACGCATCGCAATATAAGGGAAAAGTATCAGTCAATGATAATGATCCATAAAATAACATTAATCATAAGCACTGAGATACTACATAAAATTATACAACATAAATCCAGATAAAGCATGAAATAACATCGCATAACATATTAATCCATATACAATAATGTTCCACTGAATAGTCAATAAAGTAAATCAAAATATGCAAAAGAGGTTGATCGAGGAGGGGTACTACAGATTGTTCCTTAGTAATATGATGACTCGTCTTAGGACATGATTGTCTAAGATCATTGAGGACGTATGGGTCTCATGTGAACTGGAGCATTCCTTGACTATCTGATGTGTTTTCTTTCATGCAATTGGTATGATGATTCATTTGGGTCTTACTCATATCCACATGAGTTTTTATCCTTTTTCCATAATAAGCTCAATGATGACATTATCACTTCAAAAGCACAAGAATTTTCATCACCTTCATATCCTCTTTCTCATCACTCTTTCTTCTCTCTCATCACTTTTCTCTTTTCATCCCCCCTTTCATCTCTCTTTTCATCATTTCTTTTATCATATTCTTCATTCTTTTCATTGTAGCAAGATCAATAAATTAGTCACTTTATCCAACTAATACATGTCTCTTCATATTTATTAATCACTTTATCATATCAATCTACTTGCTTCTTGCAATCCCAACGCTCCTGGATCAATCAATCAATCAATCATTGGATCACCTTATCTTGCACTAGCATCAATCCCCATCAGCTTAATTAACTCCATCAACTTAATCATCTTATCAACATGTCTATATTGTTTATTTCCATCAATTATTTAGTTATGCCTCATCAACTGTGCATTTCTATCAAATGTACATCTCAACTTAATCACTAGCGCAATATCAATCATCCAATCATTTTTCCTCTAATCTATCAAGAGATCAATCTTCTCATTTGTTCAATCAATCTCTCAAGGGAGCATAACCAATCAATCATCAAACTTACCAGGACATCTCTAGGGTATATATCAGTTAATCAATTTTTTTCTTTGAAACAACGCGACGGGCTGCATTGTCTCAAAGAGGGGCAAAATGTAGACACATAAAACTTCCATTAAAATGTCCTCTTAATTAATCTTAATTTTTCCAACATCATCAAGTGGACCCATTAATAATATTCATTTCTCATTATCTCATTATTCTCCATTATACTATTCATTAGATTAATATTCATATCCATATCATTATTCCATTAAATCAATAATATATTCATTATTCCATTGATTCTATACAATTATATAATCCATTAATAATATCATTCTTCCTTAAATCCATTTTTTTCTATCAATTTCTTAAATCTCTCTCATATCTATTTCATCCCCTATTTATCTTATTTCACCTCTATCACTTATATTCACTTAATACATGTGGGACAAACACCTCCAAGCTAATATTTTATCCCACATTCACTCTGATATTGGATCCACCCTTGAGGATATTTATAAATACTTTGCTCCTCCTCATTTCTAATCTTGGCAAATCTCTCTATCATTTGCATACTTTTATTTTTGAATCTTTTCTTTTGCATTCTAGTCTTCTATTTGATCATTTTGTTCATCATCTCATTGATTCTCACATTGGTTTCATTGAATTTGGTAATCTTCATATCCATCTATTGAATAGCTTCTTGTGCACATGCTTCTGAGAGCACTCATATTTTGAACACAAGATCTTGATTGGTAGGAGAACAATGGAGTGATTTTTGTTGTATGCATGTGTGTTTTAGCTTAGATATTTGCATTTGCATGTGTGTGTTTATTACAGGTACTCCATTGACAAGATGTTGAATCATCTAGATCTTGTGTCATAAGATCTTGGATCAGATTTTTGCATCTTCAATAGTTTCAATAGCTTGTTTGGCTACCCATGGGTCTCATAGGAGGTTTGGTTTATGGACACTTTATTCATTCATTCAACTTTAAAGAAGTAAAAAAAATGAAAATTAAGTCTATGAATAAATTTCACTTGTATCAATAAGTGTTCACTTTTTAACATTTTTGGTCCATAATTGACCCATTTATGCATGGGTCGTTTGTGCACAACTAATGGCCCATTTTTCCATAAGTACTAGCAATTTTAAATGTGTAGTTATTGGGGCATCTTTATGAAGGTAATGGGCAACACTTTGAAATGTGTACTTTTTTATCCTTATGCACACAATAGATCCCACAACGTACATCGTTACTACCCAGAAGCAAGACAATAGTTATAAGCAATTAAGTCGCATATAGAGACAGACAAAATGGCGGATATTGGAAGTCGACTGGGATAATCAGGGGCCAATTCACAAGCGCCCAAAGAATGATGAAATCTCAGAGGAGAAGAATGATGCACCACACCAGAATTCAGCAGAAGAAAGTATTATGCCAAGGTTGGTAGCGATCGATTTAATAGAGGAAGTGGTCGATGAAAAATGTATCTGGGAGGATCTCACAATCATCGCCAGAATCATTGGACCGAAGAAGCCTAGGCGAAACATTACCCCTTGGATAGAAGAGAATTGGGGCAGTCAAGTCGTGGTGAAGTTTTTGCCGAAAGGTTTTTTTGTGGTTGTCTTCACAGAAAAAGGAGCAAGGGATCAAACCTTGAATTCAAAAAATTGGTTTTTCGATAACTTACCATTATACATCCAGCCTTGGACATCTAATTTTAACTCGCTCAATCTAGCAATTTATGAAACTTCGGTATGGATTGGACTATTTAATCTCCCAATAGAATATTGGGGGGACCCGTGCCTTGAGAAAATTGGTCTAACGCTCAAAACTCTATTGGAGATCGATGAGGGTATCATTGAAAATTATTCATATGTATATGCTAGGTTGAAAATTGCAACGGTCAAGAAGATTCCACCCCATATAAATCTTATAATGGCTAATGGACTATGGAAACAAGGCATTGAAATTGAGAAAGAACTATATGACTGTCAAAAATGTGGAAGCAAAACCCATCAAACCAAAAATTGCAAAATTTTCGTGTGAAGGGCATATAGTAACAAGCAAAGGACAGAAGATAAGGAAAAAGCGATGTGGTTAAAGAAAATGAATGAGCATAATCGGAGGCCTCCTGCGACAAATAAATCATTGCCTAATGCTAGTTTATATTCAGAACCTAACACCCAACCCTGTCAGGTGGAACCAAAAATGAATAATGTGGAAAGAGTGGCTTTACCAAGCCAAGGTTTGTCTTCTCTGCCAGACCTTCAGGATGTAAAGACTATAGAGGAATGCACAAGCGATACTGATATAAGTAATTCAGATCGGGAGGATGAGGATGATGTCTTGAACAACCTTGACTCCAGGTGTATTAGCCAGTCATCTAATACCCTCCTGGGCAGAGCACAAGGGATTAAAGGTAGGAAAAGAAATAAACATATTAGAGAAGAAAAAGCATCAGAAAAAGGTATTGTTAGTGTTCTAGAATTCATGAAGAGCTCCAAGGGAGGCAGACCCTCCCTTGGGCAGATATGAGAATCACATCATGGAATGTCAGGGGCTTAGCAGACCCTGATAAAAGACGCTTGGTCAAAAGATCTTTGGCCAAGTTAGAGTTCGAAATGATCTTACTTCAGGAAACTAAATTGAATGGCGATAAGGTGTCTGAATTCATCAAATTCTGCAATAAGTGGGAGGGATTGTTTCAAGATGCCAGAGGAACTGCTAGAGGTCTTGGAGTCTTGTGGAATTCAAAAGTCTTTGAGGTGTTCCCAATAGCATCCAATGACTTTTGGATGGCTTGCAACATCGTATACAAACCGAGAGGTTTCAGTTTTCCACTGTTTAACATCTATGGGCCGATTAAGACAAATGAGAAGCTAAGAGTATGGGCAGAGATATATGAGCAATTGCAATTATTGGAGATGCATAAGGTAATCTTGGTTGGGGACTTAAATGCAATCTTAGATATTGATGACAAGGAAGGAGGGCTGAGAAAGAGCACAAGAGTAATGGAAGACTTCAGAGAGTTCATTTCGAACTATCAAGTAGTGGATGTTATTCCGAAAAATGGTAAGTTCACTTGGACCAACAGAAGACTAAACTTCTCAAAAATATCTGAAAGATTGGATCGCTTCTTTTTGGGGGAATGGTGAATTAATGGCAGCTTCGCAATCAACACTAACATCATCCCGCAAGCTGGATCAAATCACCTTCTTGTTACCTTGTCTATCAATCATGATGCTCCTAAGAACATAAACTACTTCAAGTTTTAGAGTATGTGGTGGAGGGATCCTAAATTCAATGACCTACTCAAAGCATGCTGGCTAGAAAGAAACACCTTTTCGAGCTCTCCTAGCTTATGTTTTGTAAAGAGAATTCAATATATCAAGAACAAAATTAAGCACTGTAAAAAGTTCTCATTCAAGAATATCTTCTCTGAAAAACTCAGTTTAGAAGAAGAATTGGAAGAAATCAATAATAGAGTAATGCTGGTAGGGTTGGTCAGTGAAGACTATTTGAAAGAAAAAATCCTTAAAGATCAGTATGCAGAGCTGCTAAACAGAGAAGCAGTCTATTGGCGAGATAAATCGTGAGCGTTATGGATTGCTGAGGGCAATCGTAATACAAAAATTTTCCATGCGACCTCAAAAGCTAGAAGGAACAAGAATAAAATCACTGCAATCATGGATGGTGGTGGAACTTTGAGAATTACTGAGGCTAAGTTAGAATAAGCAGCACTCGATCATTTTATTAAATTATTGGGAAATTATGGTCAGACAGGGGATGGGTCGGATAACAGGATCTCCAAACTCATGCATCAGTTAGTCTCTGTGGATGAGGCTAAAATTCTTTGTGAACCTTATTCTTTGGAAGAAGTTAAAAGGGCTACATTCGAGCTTCACCCTCACAAGGCTCCGAGCCCAGATGATATGACTGTTGAGTTCTTTCAGAAAGGTTGGGAATTTCTGGGACATGATGTCTTGTTGGTCGTAGAAGAATTTAGAAAAAGAGGGAAGTTTGTAAAAGAAATGAATAATACAATCATTGCTCTAATTCCCAAAAAATGGGAATGCACTTTATTGAACGATCTCAGGCCCATATCGCTATGCAATACCATATATAAAATCATCTCAAAAGCTATGGCCAGCAGATTGAAGAAGCTCTTACCTCATCTCATCTCAAAAAATCAGAATGGGTTTACCCCCAAAAGAGAGTTAGTAGATAGTATTATTTTAGTATCTGAGGTCATGCACTCCATTCAGAAAGAGAACTTAAAAGGTATGATCATAAAGCTTGATGTCGCAAAAGCTTATGATAAGATGGTATGGAAATTCTTGGTTAAGGTTCGTAGATGTTATGGCTTTCCAAATGAATGGATAGACTATGTTAGTTTTTGCATCTCCATGGTTAGTTTCTCTCTTCTTGTCAATGGTGTGGTTAGTGGCTTCTTCAAAGCCACCAATGGATTAAGGCAAGGGGACCCTCTATCCCTGGCTCTCTTTGTTCTCATGGCAGAGGTCCTTGGAAATCTAATTAAAGAAAAGCAATTCGCCAGACAATTGGATGGTATTCGAGTTCACAGATTGATAGAGCCCATCACTCATTTGCAATTTGTTGATGACACAAATCTGTTTGGAGAAGCAATGATAAAATAAGCCAAAGGTATTAAATAGGTACTTGATAAATATTCGAAGTTATCCGACCAGGAAATGCATATGGATAAACCGTAGATTTTCTTTTTCAACATAGGAAGGTTGATACAGAACCGCATCTCGCATTTTCTTGGCTTCAAAATTGTTGATCTTCCTATCAAATACCTTGGGATCATAATTAACAAGGGCAATAGGCAATCCAAAATTTGGGAGGATGTCCTAAACTCTTGTAAGGTCAAATCAGAGCAATGGAAGAAAAGATGGCTCACACAAGCTAGATGACTAATTAATGATAAAATCAGTGCTAGTAGTGGTTCCAATCTATAGTATGTAATGCTTTCAATTGCCCACTTCGGTTGGGGCAAAATTAGATGGGCTTCTAAAAAAGTTTGTTTGGGATAGGGCCAAGGATCATAGGAAGATACCTCTGATTAACTGGGATACCATGTGCATAAGAAAAGAGGATGGGGGTGCAGGGCTGAGAAAAATGAGTATTCAGAGTATGTAATGTCTTGGAAGATGTACAAAAGTCCCAATAAACTATGGTGCGAGATCTTTCAGAAGAAGTATCTGGACTCTGATGAACCTAACCGTATTTTTGCAATTATAGACACAGTCAGGGGCTCTCCAATCTGGAATTTTCTATGGAATAGTAGGGGTATTATCACGAACCACATCTCCTGGAAGATTGGCAACAGAGATAGGGCCAAGTTTTGGTGGGACTCGTGGGATGGGGAACTACTACTAACAGATTGCTTTGAAGACCAAGGCTGGGTCAACACCATCAAAGCTACTATAGGCACGCAAGTTGCCAGCTATTTCAAGAATGTCGAACACCATGGCACGAGGTCCTAGAAAAGGATAGCAATCGGCAACCCACAATTGTGTAAGAAACTTGAAGAGTTACTTAGTAGCAGATCAATATTAGCATCAAATGATGACGATAGCTTATTCTGGTGTGCAACAAAGTCAGGGGAGTACAGTGCTAAGTTGGGCTATGAAGTCCAAAGGCATAGAGCTCTCAATCTGAATTGGCTTAGCAAGCTGTGCTGCAACAGGTGGGTGTTGCCAAAGGCAGGGGCTTTCCTATGGATTGCACTGAATGGGAGGATACTCACTGGGGACAGGTTGAAAACCATAGGTATTCAAGGTCCAAGCTGGTGCATGTTATGCAACACTGGGGAAGAAATAGTGGACCGTTTACTCTTCAATTGTAGGTTTTCTCATAGGTGTTGGGATTGGTTCTTAGGAATGGTTAACCAATATACAGCTAGAAGTATGACTCTAAAAGAACTCCTTGTCGCATGGCCACTATTCAATCAGTCAAAATGGGGAGTCCTATGGTTGATCGACCCAACAATGATTGTTTGGGCTATCTGGAAAGAGAGGAATAAACGAATATTCAAAGAATCATCCAAACCAGTGGAATTAGTCATAGACAAGCTCAAGGCAGACATAGAAGAAGTCATTTGTGGTAAGTCATGAAATGTCAGAAAATTCAAATTCAATGATTGGGACATGGAAATGCATAGGGTCTGGTCCTTCAAAAATGATTTATTCTATTATCCTAAGAGAAGAATCAACAGAAAAGAGGTCAGATGGGAGAAGCTTCATAACAAGTGGGTAAAAATGAACTTTGATGGGGCCTATAGAGGCAATCCTGGTCGGGCTCGCTTTGGAGCAGTCATTCGAAATGAGGATGGGAATATGGTGAAATGTACGTATGGAAATATTGGCTATGGCTATGCTACAAGCAATGAAGCAGAAATAAGAGCCCTTGAGGCCAGGTTATTAGTCTGCAAAGAGATAAGCCTATCCAATATACAAATTGAGGGTGATTCTCAGATAATAATAAATGGGGTGACTTCCGATAGACTACTTAATTGGAAACTGGTCAAATGGTTGCCTCGCATTCGGTCCCTACTCCAAGCAATTAAGCCAAACGAAATATCACATATTCACAAGGAGGGTAATCGAGTGGTAGACCTTCTAGCTGATCTCGGGGTCAATTAATAGGCTACAAAAGTGTCAGTGGATCCCAATTCATTGAGTTTGGAGATTATGGACTTGTGCAGAAAACACTTATTGATAAGGAATTGTGACAGAGTGGGATGATGGCCTTTACAACTAGGCATGTGATCGTAGGACAAGTGATAGAAGTATTGTGCACCCTACGTAGGCTGACTCCTCGAAAACATAGTGACGGTGGTCCGAGCTGCATACGATAGACAAAAGCGATTGAATGGCAAATTCTTGCTAGTCATAGGAGCAGGAAGAATCTTCTAGAGCCTTGCAAACCTTTTATTGACTTTCTTCATAGTGGGAATGTATGGTGAGTAAGGCACTCTGTTGGGACACATAACTCTGTTAGTGCACGAACTAGACTGCGACCTTTCTATGGCTTACTTTGGCAACATCGGGTGCATGAATTGTGAGGAAAAATTGGATGCACAGCTTCGCAATTTGTTTGACACAGAGGGACATGTTTATGATGCGATAAAAGGGCTCATGGGGATCACACTAAACTTTGAATTCCACTAGTGTGATGCCATGATTTATGAGGTTGTTCTTATGCCCTTGGTAGACATCATTGAGTGTAAGGAAAGAGTGGTGGAGATGCTGAGTGGCTTTGTCAAGCCAGTCAATGGTAATAGCATTGCAAACTCCATCCTAAGTCTGTTGGAGAACGAATGGTTCAGCATCCTCAAAACCTACTTCCAGTCGAGCTTCTTTTTGCCATTGGAGTCTAAAGAGGAAGAAGAGGAGCGTGAAAATGATGGAAGGGATGGTTTAGAAGACAGTGAGAAAAGACGGGCAGATCACCGGTGCGTAGAAAAGGAAGAGTTAAAGGACATGATGAGGACATTTGGGGAAGATGTGTGGGAAGTTTTTAGGTGCGCTGTGCAGAACGGGAACATGGCCCCATTTCGCAGAGTAACCAACTCAGAAACATGGTGGTTCTCGGCTGGAGCTACTATTAATGTAATCAACATCGGAGAATTTGCAGGGGTTATCATACAGACCCTCAATGGCAATCAGTAGTATGTAAACTTAAGTTTGGCCCTGTCATGGGTAGATAGGTTTAAACTAGGTTTCTGTCGTTAGGGAGGGTAGGTGATACCGACTGCAAGTAGCAATTTTTGTATATGGTGTTGCTAACAAGAAGTGAAGGTCTCTGTAATTATGTTTTTTAATTAATACAAGGGTGCTATCCCCTTACTGATAGCTCTTACCATTAAAAAAAAAATAACAACTTCAAACACATGGTGCACTTTTATTGGAAACACTTTTATGAACATTACACATTGAACAACATACAAATAAAAGTAGATAACAAAAAAAAAACAATAATTTTTTTTGTTTGATTTCATAATTCATCATAATACAAAATAAAAGTAAAATCAAAACCATCGAGTCAAACCATTAAACACAAATAACCAAACTAAGAAGAGGGAGAAAATTATCATGCCAAAGAATCATGCAAGGAAAAGGCTCATTAATGGATGATGATAAGGATCTCCTAACCATCCTACAAATCCTAGACCATGAGTTTAATTTCCTTAAGGCTTTCCAAATACTTTAATGAAAAGAGAAACATTAATCTTAACATGGGCATTGATACTAATAATAAGAATAGTGTGGAGACCATTCCCTATTAATCTTTTTTTTCATAGGGTTGGAGTATAATAGTGTGTCTATCATTGAAATTTTTCATAATACCAAAGATATTGATCATGAGTACCAAATTGGACAACTTTCAAAATTCAACTTGACTAGTAGTTGGTTGCAGGGCAGACACTTGGAATTATGAAATCTAAACATTAATGCTGATCGATATGTAATGTGTTTTGATATGGATATGGAATAGCAAGTTCATATACCTTAGCAGAAAAATTAATGATATTAGCAAGCAACAGGTATAAATGATTCCATCGATATAAATGTTTAAAATGAAATACAAGGGGTGACTGAATTGGTGAATGGTGTGATATATGGCATCACACAATGAAGTAAAATCAATTTATTTATTTATTCTTGTTCTTGTTTATGTTCTATGCCATAAGGTTTTGCCGATTTTCATAGACTTGCTTTGAATTATATTGAGGATTCAACATGCATCAACTGATAGTTGATAGTTGAACTTTAGACACTTATAACTGATTGGGTATTATATTTCCATTTTTGATGTTCTTTGCTTTTCTATTTTGTATCTGATTGCATGTTTTATCTCTTCTTTTTTTAATATAAAAATATATCAACTTTTTTTTAATTATATGTTTTAAATTTGTTAGTTTTGAAACTTCATTCTATTTGAAATATTGTTCTTTGGTTTCGTTGGATTTACAAATAGTATTTATGTTAAACTGTTGTAGTTATATTAAAGATATACTTTGTTCAAAATGTCTAAGTTTAGTCTTTATTCTCTTTTTAATAAGTTGGTTGAAGGTTTTACAAGACTTCAATACCAAGAAAAGATTGAAGAATGAAACTCTAAATACTACATTGAATCTTTAAATATATTGTGAAATACTCCTTAAATCTATTGTAAAATATATAAACCGTTTTGTATAAATAATTACTATTGGTGTAATTATATCAAATCCTTAGGTCTCTCTCTCTCTCTCTCTCTCTCTCTAGTCTCTCTCCCACTCACCCCCTCTCTCTCTAGTCTCTCTCCCACTCACCCCTCTCTCTCTCTAGTCTCTCTCCCACTCACCTCTCTCTCTCTCTCTCTCTCTCTCTCTCTCTCTCTCTCTCTCTCTCTCTCTCTCTCTCTCTCTCCCATTTCTCTCTCTCTTTCCCTCTAACACTCTTTCTCACTCTTTGTTCCTCCCTTTCTCTTTCTCTCTCAAGTGTCTCTCCCTCTCACCCTCTCTTCCTCTCTCAAGTCTCTCTCCCTCTCTCCCTCCCCCATTTTCTCTCTTTCCTCTCCCTCTCTCCCTCCCAAGCCTAACCTGAGAGAGAGAAAGAGAAAGAGAGAGAAAGATCTTAAATGAGAGGAAGGGATGGAACATGAGTAAGATACTAGAGAGAGAGCCCAAGTGAGATAGAGGGATGGAGGAAGGTATGGGTTGAGAGAGAGAGAGGTTGATGAAAATAGAGGAAGATACTTGAGATAGGGATAGAGAGAGCCCA
Organism: Cryptomeria japonica; assembly: GCF_030272615.1. Lineage (NCBI taxonomy): Eukaryota > Viridiplantae > Streptophyta > Pinopsida > Cupressales > Cupressaceae > Cryptomeria > Cryptomeria japonica. The sequence continues at coordinate 534,970,222 of NC_081406.1, forward strand.
TGTGAGAGAGAGGGAGAGAGGAAGGGAGGGGTTGAGAGAGAGAGGGAGGAAAGGAGGGATTGAGGGACAAAGAGGGGGAGAGAGAGAGAGAGGGAGAGGGAGAGGGAGGAAGCAAGGCTATATCTCTCTCAAGTCTCTCTCTCTCTTTTTGTCAACCCCTACCTTCCCCCCCTCTCTCTCCCCCTCTCTCACTTAGGCTCTCTCTATGGGATTCTTCCTAGTATATCCTTCTTTATCCATCAACCCCTCTCTCTCTTACTTGGTCTCTCTCTTTGTTCTCTCTCTCTCTCTCTCTCTCTCTCTCTTAGGTCTGTTCCTCTCTTTTCATCAAACCCTAGCTCCCTCCTTCCATCTCTCACGTGGGCTCTCTCTTTGCCTCTCTCACTTAATTCTCTCTCTCTCTCTCTCTCTCTCTCTCTCTCTCTCTCTCTCTCTCTCTCTCTCTCTCTCTCCTTAACCCCTACCTTCTTCCCTCTCTTTTCATCAACATCCCTTCCTTTCTTTCTCTCCCACTCTCTCTCAAGGTCTCTCCCTCTCTTGTCATCAACCCCTATCTCTCTCCCTTCATCTCTCTCAATTGGGCTCTCTCTTTACTGCAACCCCCCCTCTCTCTCTCTAATCTTTCCCTCTCTTTTCATTTGTTCCTCCCTCTCTCCTTGATATATCCCTCTCTTTCCATCGACCTCTCTCCCTCTCTCTCTCGCAACCCATTCCTCTCTCTCTCTCTCTCTCTATATCCTTGGTGTTAACCTTTCTTTCCATCGACCACTCCCTTCCTCCATCTCTCTCTGGTGTTTTCCTTTCTTTCCATCAGCCACAAAGAGGGAGAGAGAGAGAGAGATCAAGAAAGAGAGAGAGGGAGGGAGGGATGTGGGGGTTAAGGGAGAGACTAGAGGGATATAAAGACCAAGTGCAAGAGAGGGAGGGAGGGAAAGAGAGGGATATACCTAAGAGAGCCACATATGGGTTGAGAGAGAGAGAGAGAGAGAGAGAGAGAGAGAGAGAGAGAGCGAGAGAGAGAGAGAGAGAGAGAGAGAGAGAGAGAGAGAGAGAGAGAGAGAGAGAGAGAGAGAGAGACCAAAAAGAGAATGTTGATTACTGAAATTTGACTAAATCTGAAATCTATATGAATACTCTAAAAACTACAATTTGCATTATAACTTCTAGAGATGTAGAACCACTCTCAAACATCCTACCAATATATACATAAAATATAACTTAAAGTATAAAGGAAAAAGAAAAATATAAATGTGACTTATACTTAAATATTGTATTTTATGTATCTATCTGAACAAAGAGTGAAAGAGAAAGACAATTTGTGCTTTCCAAAATAAAAATGCACTTGTCAAATTGTAATTACATTTGGCACACACCAAATACATTTGGCATGACTAAACCTTAGGTTCGGCACGCCAATCCTATTTAGCACACTCCAAAAGGCTTGATGGGTGCCAAAAAAAAATTTGTCACTTTTTTGGTCCCCCATCTTTGTGCACTCACCCTACTATCATGAGGTTTATGGGTGCCATCCAAAACCAATAATATTTGAGACCTTTTTAGTCTCCTCCCATTTGGGATAATTTCTCAATTCATGGAGGTCCTTCAAGCAAAATATTGCAGGAACCCTTTCAAAACCCACTATTATCTTTCTATTTCCTTTGTTGGTTTATTCCTAGTGCAAGGGTTTTTGTTTGATTTATGGTTAAGGGTTCTGTCCTAAACCCCTATGTTCTAAAAATATAAGCCTGCTGAGGATTTGGGACCCTTATTCCCACTGGTTGGGTGCTTTGACCAAAAGACTCTCTTTCAAAAAAGGGATTTCCTCTATTTTGGTGTTGGTGGTCTCACTACTTGTGAGTTCTCCTACTTTAATCAATCACAACATTAGTTGAGCCTAATAAATCCTCAAATAATAAATCACACAATAAAAATATTTTAGAAAATGGGGAGATTATAACTATCGTGTCATAATTAGTTGATCTATTTCCATCTAGATGACTTCCTCTCCTAGCTTAGTGAAAAATTTAAAGAAATTCCTCTTGAACTAGAAATTAAATCATTAGTAAACAAGTACAATGAAATAGAGGCATATGAGGAAGACATTCAATTGGTCATTGTTTGCAAGTAGTTTCGTGATCGTTTGGAAAAGTGTAGTGAACTGTATTATTGTGGTGTTCTCTCTTTTCAAAAATAATCGTATAAATTGTTCTCATTCTTTGATGGATTCTTTTTCACAAAGGGGTTTTTCTACGTAAATCTAGTGTCTCTTTTGATATGATTGTTTTTATATTTATGTTGAATGGTGCAGTCACATGTCAATTTCATATTTCGTAATCTTTTCAGATTTGTAATCACATAAAGAAATTTAATATTGCAATCTTTCTTCACCTTGTTTCTCAACAAAAATAAGAAAGAGTTGTAGGATATTTCAAGATGTCACTGGTGAAGAGATCGAACCTAGTTCTCAATCTACACTAAATTTTGATAAAAAAATAATATCAAAGTATGAGGAATAAGCCTCACTACTACAACGATGATCCTAACTTTGAGTGTTATGGGCCTCATTGCCTCTTAAAAAAAGCAATGTAAGAGAATCCCTACACATTGTGGTAATATCGAATTGTGAGATTTTGTCAAGATCAAGAGCTCAATGAAAAGTAAAATAGAGAGACAAAATATAGGACAAGAATAAATTGTATTCTTATCAATAGATAAATGTGATCAATTATTTCATATAATGAATATGAGCATTCTTAAATAGGCAGGGCTATATGGACATGTGAGCACACAACCATGACATGTGGCTCAATAAGAAACAAGGGTAGGCAGGGATAAGTAGGGGTAGGTAGGAGAAATAATATAATATTCCACATGAGGTGGATCACCCACCGAATGTGGAATGTAACAACAAGACCACAAAAGGTAGAAATTCTCCTACACATACTATCCCAATTAGGCACAAACACCCAAGTGTCTCATACCCAAACTACTATAAAATGCATTATCCTAAGTAAACTTAAGTAAAGTGTAATTATATCCAAGATGAATAATTAATTACACCAACACAAATCATTATGAAAAAGTGGAATTTTTTAGTTTAATTAATTGTTTGTTTGTTAGTTGTAGTTATTAGTCTATGGTGAAACTTCAAAATGGATTTTATAGTTTTTGGAATAGTTTAAGTTGTGAGTTTTTAGTGTCATATTAAAATTTGAGATGAATTTCATGAGAAAGAAGATAGTTAACTAGTTTGAGAGCATTTATCAAGTGGATAGCTATGTATAGTTGGGATTATTTTTATGCATACCACAAGTTATTTATAGCTTGAACCAGGTAAAATAATATTTATATGAATTTATTGATCCCTTGATGATAAGTTTTGAGTACCACATGGAGGTTTTTCCATTATTTAATGCTTTGAAATTGTAAGTATGTTATTTTTGGTTGATGACATGTTACATGTGGTATTGGGATTTATAATATATTGTGCCTAACATTGATAATTGAAAAATGTGTTGATGTTATATAAACTATGTTTTATATCAAAGGAAGGTCAGCAATGAGGTAAGGCAAGGACTAAATAGGTAGAATGCAAAAAAAATCATGAGAAATTTAGCTAGCTAAAGGTGAAAATAACATAAAATATTTTCACAACTTAACTAGGGAAAGTGGAAGCTAAAAAAATAACTTCTATCAAATTTAATAGAGGAGAATCTCTCACTAGCCTTAAACTCATTAGGGTTAAATAAACTTTCTTTGTTAGTAAATTACTTGGAAGTAAGGAGGATTCAAGCTTTAAGGAGATAAGAGACTTCTTATAGTTCATTCCCATCATTATTACAAGTGAAGATTGTCAAATCTTAATAGCACCTTTCACTAAGGAGATGAATTTAGATTCCATATAAGTGAGCTCAAATAAAGCCCTAATGTCTAATGGATTTCATGTTGCCTTCTTCTAGGAATGTTGTTATGTTATTGAAAAATAAGTTGTGGTGGCTTGTGGTGAAGGCCAAAGATATAAAGGTGCTAAAAGAACTCAATTTTACTTTTATTATACTAATCCCCAAGAATGCTTCCCTTGATTCTTTTATAGAATTTTGAAAAATATCCCTTTGTAACACTCTATAACATCCTCTTGAAGTCAAGCAATAACAATCTTAAAATAGTGCTCCCTTTTCTAAATTCCCAATAATATAGTAGCTTAATCTTAAAAAGATCCATCATTTATGATATCAACACTAGACCACAGGGGCTTCACTGGCTAGGCAATATTGTGAGATTTTGCCAAGATCAAGAGCTCAATGAAATGTACAAAATAGAGACATAATATGGGACAAGAATAATTTGTATTCTCATCAATAGAAAATGATCAATAATCAAATTACATAGTTACATACAATGTAGATGAGCTTGCTTATATAGGCAAGGCTAGGGATATGTGAGCACACAAACATGACATGTGGCTCAATAAGAAACAAGGGTAGGTAGGAAATAGGTGTGCGTAGGTAGGAGAAATAATATAATAGTCCACATGAGGTGGCTCACCCACTGAATGTGGACTGTAACAACAAGATCAACACCATAAAAGGTGGAATTTCTCCTACACACACTATCCCAATGTGGCACAAACACCCAAGTGTCTCATACCCAAACTACTATGAAATGCATTATCCTAAGTAAACTTAAGTAAGTGTAATAATATCCATGATGAATAATTATTTACACCAACAAATATTATATCATGCACATTCAAATTGGGAGGTTTAATATCCCAAAAATGAGGGTGCAATATATTGCCTATCGATGAAAATAGGGGGGTTTTTAATTTTGGCTATGAAAAAATAAAATATTTGTTGAAAATAGGGGGCTTTTAATTCAGGTTGTGTATTGGGAGGGGATGACAAAAAAGGAGCTTAGGGCAATATTTTTTGAAAATAGGGGGATTCTTTAGTATGTCATGAACACACGTGCTATAACCTAGGTTCATTAAGTGAAGACCCCATTCACTAGACATGGAATCGATTACTCAATTTCTAATACAACTAAAAATGTATAATAATCAAGCTTACTATTAGCAAATCAGATGATGAAGTAATTGGAGGTTCCTCATGAAAATAATAGAAAAAGTTGGCTTCTATAATAATTGAGGGAATCAATCTTAGAATGAAGTAGAAATTTAAAATATTTTGTATGGCTTCTTATTGTTTAAATCATGCATCACTAACACAATAATAATTAAGGATTATCGTAAACATTCTATGTATATAGAAAAGATGCTCACTTAATTAGAGAATAAACATCACTTTGAATGAAGTTTATGCTATGCTAGGTGCTTTAACATCTTCAATTTTTACATGTTGCTATCAATGGTTGGCATAGCCTTAGCAAGATATGGTACTAATAACACATTTAATCTTGATGTTGGTATAATCATTCCACCTTTTCTGAGCATTCCTTGGCATCATGTACAAATCAATTCCTATGTTGGAGTGATACTCCCCACACATCACGGGGGCTTCACTTAATCAACCTGGGTTATAGCATGTGCATTTGTGGCATACTAAAGAATCCCCCTATTTTCAAAAAATATTGCCCTAAAATCCTTTTTTGTCACCCCCTCCCAAGGCACAGGTTGAATTAAAAGCCACCCTATTTTTACCAAATATTGCTTTTTTTTTCATAGCTTGAATTAAAAACCCCCCTATTTTCACCGATAGGTAATATATTGTACTCTCATTTTTGGGATATTAAACCCCCCAATATGAATGCACGTGATATAATATTGTCTAGTCAATGCATGTGCCACACATTTGGTTTAGTTGAAGAGGATTTTGGCCTACTTATTTTTTGTTAGATGCTTCTCACTCCTTAGCTACATGATCATCATTTGTTTCACTATTTCTCTCCATTCTAGGCTCTTTTTGATACTATAAACTCACAATGGAGTTGTTAATTCACTTTGGTGGTCGATTATAATAAATGGTCATCCTTTGGATATCAATAAAGTTAGATTGAGAAAATAATCCTTCCAAGGTGGTGATATATTGGCTATCATTTAGAAGTTCTTGGTATGGATCTCACCAAAGGATTTATTTGATAATATGTCAAAATTGACATGTCTTCCATGTTTGTGTCTAATATATATACCATCATTAGTGGCAAGGAACTTACGAAGGTCATAAGACAATATTACATTTTGAATAAGAGTATGATAACATGGAAGCAATTATTGGCAATGTTTCTTGTGTGAGTAATCTTCCTCTCAAAGGATTTGAATGCCATAGATTTGCTTTGATTAATATTATTTGTGACACTAAGACTAGATTCATGATATTGAATAAAAAATTTAAATATTTTAGATTCTCAAAAATTTCTTTGGCACGCCATAAACCTGAGAAGACATTCTCAATCTATAATCAGGGTGTTCCACAATGACATATTTCTTTGAGGAATTTTGTCATGATTTAAGAAATATGTCCTTGTGGAACACCCTTTGTATATCTTAAATCATGACACTCTATCAAATAATTCTTCTATTATATTCTATCAAACAGTTCATGTACCTTGTTGAAGCTTACACATTTTGCATGCATGTCTATCAAGGTAGTTGCAGCTACAATATTTGACAAAATTCATTTTCAATGCCCCATGGTGGATGCCCATACACAAAGCTCCCATTTTTGTATGACCTAGGAAGATAATGGCAAAGGTTACAGAGTCTAGGTTTACAACTACTAATTTCATTTGGTTGAGACTTATTTTTGATTAAGCAAAAATAGGTTTTGAGGGGACCCAAAACCCCATACATCAATTCAAAAGATAGACCAATAAAGCATCTAGACCAAAATTAACAACAGCAAAACAAAATGGGCTGCAGGAGAGAAGGACAACATAAACACAACAGCTAGAGGAAAAGACAACAAAAAACCAACGAGATACTCGAAAAAAGAAGCAACAAAAAATAACCAACCAGCTACATGAAAATATTGAGACTAACAATAGACTCTTTCTCCAACATTAACATGGTCTTTGTAGCTTCCTTGAGGTCAAGAAGATCATGAGGCATAGGTACCTCCACAATCTTGGTGCTTTGTCTAGTCCTCCTCGTAGTGCGAGGGATATCCTTGGAGCTAGAGACCCCAACATCCATCTCAAACTCCATGAAGCTCCTATCATTGTGTATTTTCTCCAATCTAGCCAACATATTGGTAGAAAACACTCTCAGCATAGCAACACTATTCTCCATGATCTTCTTGAGGGCAGTCTCAATTTTTTGCATTTTCAAGCTCATGTCCCCAAACTTTTCATCATATCTGTACTTAAAAATATCTATAAGCCTCACCATTTTTCTGAAGGAAATCCAATATCATTCTTTTTTCATCTTCTTTCCATAGGGCACACTCATTGCTTTCAGAAATACTTCCTTTCCCCTGATCCTTTGTTCTCGCTTGACCCTCTTTCTCCACAACCCCTTCAATCCTTTCCATTTTAGCTGAGGAATTTATTTACTTAAGATGCAAAGTCTTAATTTCATGAAATTCCCAACATTGGAATTGGTACATATCAACCGAGGCACTTCTAGTAGTTCCCAAGATATCAAACATCATTTAAAACTTGTCTTGTAAGTCCTAGGAATCCAAGTCCATTGGTTTTGATTCCTGGTTTTCAAGAACTTTAGGATGCTACTTATCCCTAGTATCAAAATCAGATAAAATAGTCCTCTCACCCTTCCCCTTGGGCTTCACCTTGCAATTAGAGGTATCCTCCACCGACAAAATATCATTGTTGTTCTTGGGGATTCTAACCCTCTTCTTAAGGGTGTTAGAGGTGGCGACCTTAGCATCAGACTCATTTTCATCTGAACTATCACTAGGGATATAATCCTCCTCTTTATCATCCAAACTAGCCTTTACCCTGTTAACCCTAGCTTCCAAATGCTCATAAAGTAAAAGGATTAACCCCTGATGAGCCGAAGGGCTCGACTTAGGGTTCTTAATGTGGTCAGCCAGAAAGTCATTAAGGGAAGAAACTAGGTAAAAGGGAAATAAAACCTTGTTCCCATATCTAAAATGATTCGGAAACACAAAATGGTAGCTATAAACTTTAGTAAACCTCCCATCAACCGTAACAAATTCCATAATCACTTTCACCATTTTACGCCAGAAGCTTTTTACCTGGCTGGGAACGAGGTAAGTCTTGTCATGCTTGACAAGCCTCTCCTTTTCATCTTTGTTCTTGGGAAAAGTCTTCACCGCATTGTTAGAGAATTTTCTATCCTGGAAGAATTTGGCCCCTTCCATCAACAGACCTGTCACCCCCACAACCAAATTCTCATCCATTGAGATTTGTTGAACCCTTTTCAATAAATGCATTTTGTGCATATCTTGCAATCAAATAAGTTCCATGCTACCACATTTATTTGAGGCATTTGGTCAAATAGTTAATATGACCTATTTATGCATCCACATTTTGGATACATGTCTATCAAAGTATTTCCCATTGTAATATTTGACAGTATTTTCTCTTTTGTTATGCTTTGATGGATGTGTATACCCTATTCAAAACTCCCATTTATCAACAGCATCATGATCATGCCCATGTCTTCTTTCTGTTGTAAAAACCACTCGCATAACCATTCTAGTAGGGAAGGAAATCTTTGCACCTAACAAAAGTCTTCCATGACAGCGGTGAAATAGTGGGAGTGCCCACTTTTTTAATGCCATCCAACACTTTCAAAATTTTGTTTGGGAGGTTTTCAAATTCAAAAGTTACAATGACTATTATTTGAACCGAATGAACAAGAAGGAACGAACGGTAGTGAAAGAAACAGTGGAAACCAAAATTTTGAAAATGGGAACGATGTGGATGTAAAGGGTAAAAGCACAATGTTTTTTCACACTTTTATAAAGGAAGCGGCCAACAAATAAAACTATTTAACTTCGACCGCATAAAAGTGACATTTCTAAATTGACTTTCAAAATGATGTAAACTGATGAAATGTAGAAATATTAATGAAATTTATGTTTGCTATTTTTAAAATTTAAAAAAGTAAATTGATAATTTTTTTATATTCAAAGATAGAATTTTTATTGTTGAAAAATGTTGAAAATCAAGGGTTCTAGTCGACGTCACCAAAAAAAATGAAAACAAACTTATTTTTTTCCAAATAGATGAAACATATATGAAGTGGTAAAAAAAATAAAAAAATTTGATGTATATTTTTCTCGTAATAAAATTTTAATGTCCAACATAACTGAATTTGGTAGTTTTTATTTAGTGTCGCCTTTTGTCTATTAAATTTATCATAATTAAAAAACAAATTATACCCTTTTGGAGAAGATTCTCTCATCTAGTGAAAAATATATTTTGTAATTTTTTTTAAAATCATTTATTTTTTTAATTTCAAATCAACCTCTTCTTGAGCTTAAAAAACCTACTTGCAATGTTTAAAAAATAAAAAATATTAAAAAATATTAAAATCCTAGTTCTTAACTTTTCTTTCTTGGGCTAGAGGTGTTGATAATAGCCAAGGTTGGGTGAATGTGCTTAAGGATCCTCACATGATAGACTAGAGACTTAAGCGTCTCATGCAAGAATCACATAAGATGAGTTCCCTGAAAAGTGACTAGAAACCTTATTTAGTGGCCCACCCTATTGATTGAGTTGGTGGTGTCATTCTCAATGCAAGGGCATAACTGGTTTCTCCCCAAGATACTCACCATATGGCTCCCTTGAGATGAGACAGAAATCCCCAACTTAGCATAAGCTACTTGTATCTTTCTGGGGAGAGGGTGATTGGGTCATCCTTCCAGCCCTGGAGGCCCCTACCTATTCTCTCTCAAAAAGACAAAAGAGTGGACATGCCCATCTAGGTGTGATGACACTTGAGTCAACAAAGATTCCAAGATGTGGAATGTTAATGTTGCCATGAGGCCTTGACCTTAGGATAAGAAGTGTTTGAAGTGTTTTCAACTATGTTGAGACTAGTGGAAATTAGGCTGAATTTGGCCTACAAACATACACATTGACATAAATTTTTCATTTTCGATCTATACTAACGCCTCTTAAGCAATCTTCTCACCACAGTAGCTTCCTCTATTTTTTCCACCAACAAAATTTTGATGTTTGAAATACCTGAATTTTCATGATGAACACGGTAGATTTTGTGAATTACAGGGGGAATTCCTCCTATCTTCCTGATTGATCTCTATGACATCTACAATATCCTAATTATTAGGTATTTAATGCATTTAATGCATGCATGAGTTTGATGAATTTATCTTTCTAGACTGCTACAGTGTACTTGATCCCTTGAATCGATCAATTCACTAAAGTGGGGGTAGAATTTAGTGTCATAAATTATGCATGCTCGCATTTATGACACGTATGCATTGCACCCGATGCATTTATGACCAGAACCATGATCACTTGATTTCACTATTTTGACATCATGGACTTAAAAGACAAAGTGTCCCCAATTATCTTAAAAGCCTAGATTTAGGACTATCTTAGGCTAGACCGTAGTGCAACATGTAGACATTTGTGTCCCGCACAAACATCTCAACAAATTCCCAAATTCAGAATCGCATATCCTGCATCAAGCCTTCCCCGACACACGTCTCTTCGCTTAAGCACGTCTGTAACTACTATTCCTACCGATTTCTTTGCACCAAAACCTCATCTTTTTGTTCATTGCAATCTCTAGACACTCTTGGAGAAAAAGCTCTCTAAGCATTCTAAGGAATTACTCTCACGGTCTTGGCTCTCATGTTTTAGCTCTCATTATAACTACTTAGCTACTATCTTACAACAACAAAACTATCTTGAGCTTTGTCATGCTCTCATCTCAAGAGAAGGGTTTGGATTGAACACTTTCCCTTCTCTCTTCTCTTTTATCTCTTATCTTTTCATCTCTAACATTGCATGCTTTGCATTGTTGTATATCTAAATGTATCTATTGTCTAGGTGAATTTAGTCTATCATTTTATCATTTATCTTGTATCTATTGCAATAATGGTTTTCCTCCATTAAGTGAGGTTTGTTTCTATTGCATCTATCATTTATCTTGCATCTTATGTAGGAGGGGTTTTCCTCCATTAAGCGGGGTTAGTTTCTATTACAATTATCTCTTTTATCCACTCTATCTATTTGGTTGTTTGTGGTGGTGGAAACACAAAGTAGGGATCTGACTGAGGCAAAGCCCTATATAGCCCCAACATTTTCCCTCATCTTCATGTGCATAGGTGGTGAATAGGTTCTATGTTGCTAAGAGCGGATTCTGAGATACTTCTAGTGTAATTTTTGGGATTATGTACGTACATATGACAATGCGGTGTGCAAACGTCCCCACGACACATTGTCATCTAGAATCCGAGCCTGAGTGGGTTCTCTAGTATAATTTGTTCTATGTTTATGTATTTCTTTAATAATAAGAATTCCTTTATTTTGTTATGTAATTTAATACTCTGTTTAAATTAGTTTAGTGGTTATTCATTTATTATGTTTTTATCCCCTAGCTCACCTTTAGCACTAGTAAAGTGAGGTAGTGGTGGCTGGTTTGTTCTCTTAAATTCGTCATCTTAGAGGTAACAAATCCCCTCCTCTTCAATGGGGAGGAGGGCGAGGGGGTGAATTGGCATATATTAAAACTTAATCATTCATTTATCATTCATTCCAATTATCATATGTGCAAAAGTAAATAATAGAAAATAAAAGATTAATTATACAAGAACACCAATATTTTACATGGAAAACCTAATGTGATAAAAACCATGGTGAGAACTATCTCACTATATGAAAAAAAATTACAAAGTTTTAGGCTAGGCCAAGGAAGCTAACTACTCCTGATTTGGATGTGTAGGCTAAGGCACACAAACTTAGGGAAAGATATAATGGACTTGCAAAATACTGAAGATCACTTCTTTAGGGAAATATACAATAGATTAGATTATAAAGAGTAATTATTATTGAAGTGAGTAGAAGTGCATCCCTTGAAATGTTTGTTACACTTCATTATTCTAAGCATCTGAAATTGACTTTTTTACTAGTCATCTACAATTGTGCACCTTTGCAGTTACACCATACACAACACACACGATTCTTCAAAAGATCCCATTCTTTATATATCATCCACACAAAGAAGATACATCGATTAGGTCATCCTAATTAGATGCAACATGTAGAGTATAAACCGTTGGCCACAAATACATTCAACAAAGCAATGTAGAAGGGAAACAAGATATGTAAAGCATCACACTATTCAGCACACCTTCCAAACAATCCTAAATCATTTCCTTCAACTCTACATGCTACCACATGGGCAAAAACACTCAAGTCACCTCCAAAGGATGGAATCGTTGATGCAACCTAGTCAAACATACTCAAAATATGGTGCAGACTTCCACAACAAATGCAAATGCACAACATATCATCACTTGACACTAACAATACTATATCAAAGAACCACAACATGAGAAACATCAAAAGGCGAAGGAATGCAAAGTATTCCTGCAAACAAGTACATTGTCACTTCAGAGCCAACACTTAGATTGACACTAGATCAGCTACATAGATCAAATGAGAACATGAAATATTGGATATAATATTCTTTTGCATCCACAGACATCATACTACAACCACAAGCAAAGATGAATCAATGCGACACAATGCAAACCAAAAAACTAAACCTTGTCTACAAAAATAGTCACACTTAGCTAAAATCTTTTGCAGACACCTGAATACATCTTCAATGCTCTATAATAGCCATGAGTCAACCAAATATATCATCTACATCAATATCCACTAATCTCCATATATCAATATTATGAACCCATGAGCATACTCCAGATAAAACACCACTAATCACATGCTTTTCGACCAACTTCCAAACCTTGGTAGATATCAATGAAAAATACAACACCACTAATCACATACTTTTGGACCAACTTTCCAAACCTTCGTAGACATCAATGACAACATAAAATCATATTTGCAATATTATTTTTTTATCTAAACAATAATGCTCTTGAGTTACATTTTGAATGAAGAAATTAGTTAAATAATGGTTATAAAAAAGTTAGAGAATAATTTTAGATATTGTATGATAAAGTTAATGACTAAATAAAGATATCATTAGTACATGTGATATCAAACTTGGATTTGGAAGCTATGCCTTTCTATGCCTACTAATATGATTGACACTAATCTACAAATTGATTTAGTGCATATATTATTTGTGTCAAGTCTTTTGTATGATATCTTTTTTGAGAATATTAACTTTGACCTTTAGACTTTTACAGTTGTGTGCATTGACTTTCTTTCCTTACTAGTTATAGAAAACAAATACTAGATAAAGAATTAAGGTGGTAAATAATGACAATGTGGATAATGCAAGGGTAAAATAAAACATCCAATAATCCTAATAATTATTTTGTCAATGTAAATTCCACTCTAAAAATATTAACTGAATAGACAATAAAGATGAATCTATTAGAACACTTATTTGTTGAATGTTAGATTTAATATATGAATATCAAAATGATATTAATTTTCATACTATTTAAAAAAAAAATGTTTAATTTATTCTATCTTTAAAAAATATTATACATAATCAAATATCTTATTAAAATTATAAAATTACATTAAAAATACATAAAAAAATATTATACTTCAATGTTTTATAAGCTCTAAAAATATGTATAATAATAACTTGTTTTGTACATATAAAAACTTAAACTTTAGAAATTAATTTTAAAAATATTTAAGTACATTGTTAAAATTTATTTAAAAGGAAATAAATAATGATGCCATTACACTCTTGGGAAGGGAATTACCAAAAGTTTTAAAGGATATAATAAGAAATTTTCTCAATTGGTAATTAAGTTAAATATAATATATTTATATATTGATTTAATTATTTAAGAAAATAGTAATTTAAGATCATTTTTAGTTAAAATTTAAAATTAATATTATTTGAAGATTCTATTCATAAAAGCGAAAAGTTTATTAATAATTTATTATATATAATTTTTAAAATAAATATAAATATTATTACATAATAATTGTTAAATATATTATGAAATTTGATTTTAAGACCTTTGTTTATCATTTTAAAGGATAGTTTTTTTCTTATGTTTTAAGTAGTGGCTATTAAATAAATGAAAGAGAGACATCAACATCATTATTCATGATTTCAATGTTATGAAGGAAAAGAAATTGGGTTGCTATTTTTTCAATTAAATTGACTTGTTTTAGAATGACATTAACGTTAATACTAGAAATGATCATCATTGCTTTATTTAGGATATGGGCAGAGGACACTTCAATATTTTTATAAATGTGATTACAACACTTCACAAGATTGTGATTTATTATGTATAAATTTATGGTGTTCTTTCTACTTATTCCACCATAACTAACTTTAGTAGTATGATTTTGAAACAATTTTTTCAATGAGACAATTTTTTTTTTAATACAAAAACAAACATTATTATTCAATCCTTTTTTTTTTGTTTAGAGGGTGTAGCATCCCCCTATAAAATGCGGTGCGTTAGGTAAACTTTTTTAACGTGACTGGTGATGCGGCGCAACACATCCTCCGATACCACGTGAGTTAGGGAGAGACTAGACCTTGTGACCTCGTGCTTCACCACTTGAAGCACTCCCCAATATTCAATACTTTAAATATATAATTTTGTCCAATTTTATTCCATCTAAAATTTGAAGATTCTTTAAAATTAAGATAAAAACCAAATCTACTTTATAATAATTTGTTTTCTTATATAAAAAATAATAATAAGTCATCCATCAATATATTATTCCCACATTTGTACTATAGCCCTCAGCTGCAATGGGAGTAGTTTCCCAAGCCCAAAAAAACTAAAAGTTGATGACTTTGAGAATGTGGGAACCACTAAAATATATTATTTATCAGACATTAAAAGACAAAAGAGGTATTATTAAAATATATGTTTTTTTGTTCACTATTAATTATTAGAGGAAGACAAAAGGCCAGAAAACAAAAGGAAAAAGGATGAAAAGACGCACTAACATTAAAAGACAAAAGAGGTATTATTAAAATATATGTTTTTTTGTTCACTATTAATTATTAGAGGAAGACAAAAGGCCAGAAAAGAAAAGGAAAAAGGATGAAAAGACGCACTAAAATATATTATTTATGGAAAACGTAGGTTAAGGGAAACGTTAGAGATGATGAGGCAAGCGAGGCTCTGCCATGGCAACCAGAGGCTCTGCTTTGGGTGTCGAAAGGCCATAGGTCTCGGTCATATCCAACTCTTGGGGGCTCTGAATATTAGCGGGAAGGCGCCAATGGAAGCCATGGAGAAGATTAGCGAGGCCCAGCTGAACCACTTTCAGACCCAGACTGGCCCCTGGACACATCCTTCTGCCCGACCCGAAAGGCAGCAGCTCATAATCTTTGCCCTTCACATCCAAGCTGCTGCCCTCAAACCTCTCTGGCCTGAATTCCTCGGGCTTTTCCCACACTCTTTCATCTCTGCCAATCCTCCACACACTCACCAATGCTCTGGTGTTGGCGGGGATGTCGTACTCTCCAATCTTGCAATGTTGAGTGGAAAGATGAGGAACCAGCATGGGGGCAACTGGGTGCAGCCTCATAGTTTCTTTCACTATCCCTTGCACGAATTCCATCTCACCAATGTCTTTCTCTTGCACCCATCTTTCTTTCCCCACTATTCTGTCCATTTCTTCGTTCGCCTTTGCCAGATTCTCGGGCTTTCTCAGAAGCTCTGCCAGCGCCCATTCCATAAGCGTAGCAGAGCTCTATGCTCCGCCAGCTATCATGTCCTGCAAGCCCAACAACACGTCTTTAATCAAAAACTTTTCGTTTAGGATTTTTTGATAAGAGCCCGATTTGATTATAATTTACCTGAGTGAAGGCCTTGACTTTGTGCCTGGTAAGATTGTTGGCAGGATCATCACTCTGTTGCAGCAAAACGTCCACCATATCAGCGGGCACATAATCCGGCACGCTCTTCCGCCGCCGGTAATGCTCCTCCAGCACCTCCTCCAGAAAGATATCAAATCTTCGACTTAGCTTCTTCATCCGTCTGACATAGCCCTGCAGATCAAGGAAACTCAGTGCGGGAATATAGTCCCCAATGTTAAACACACCATTGAGCACAAAAAGCTCCTCCAGCATCTCCTTAAACTCATGGGGCTCGATCTTGTTACCGCCATTCTCATCCAAATACCGCCGCCCCAAAACCATCCTCGAAATAATGTTGTTGCTCACGGACGAGGTCTCTTCCCTCAGATGCACAGGCTGAGCGGCGGCGGAGCTTTTGAAAACAGAGGCCACCACGCGCGCCACCTCCTCCACTCTGATATACTCGTACGACTCGAGGCGCTTAGTGCTGAAGAGCTCCATCAGGCAGATCTTTCTGGCCAGCCGCCAATGCTCACCGTAGGGCGACCACGTTATGTCGGAGTAGTTGTACACTCTGTATTTCCCCGCCGCAATCCTGGGACGCGAGGCGAAAGTGAGGTCGTTGGTCTTGAGAATCTCTCGTGCCATTTCAACAGAGGACGCGACAACGAAGGGGACGGAGCGCAGCTTGATTGACATGAGTGGCCCGTACGACTTGGAGAGTCGATCCAGAGATCTGTGCGGCAGAGTACCCAGAAGATGTAGGTGCCCGATTACAGGCCATGCGCGAGGACCCGGCGGTAAATTCATTGAGGGCCGAAATCTGTTGTAAATCACGTAAAGTGATAACATGGCCAGTGCGACGTAGCACAGCAATTGCACGTTGATCTCCATCGCCATTGCGCAGCACAAATGTTGTGTGCTCTGCGATTGCAGTGGATGGCAGTCCAGGGGATCATGTGGGGTATTTATAGGCGTGATGAGAATTTTTTTAATTAATCCTTATCGTGGGTGACGAAGGGGATGAGAGTTGTTGTGATGTCAGTGCTTCACTAAGGAGCCTGATTTCATAATTGGTGCGGTTGCATTGGAGTAGAGCCCAGCTCTGCGTTAATCGGAGATCGGATTGGATGGAAGACTCTATTTGAAAATAATTTTGTGATGAAGAATCGAGGAAGAAAGACGAAGTTTCGGGAGAACATAGGTATTATATTAATTTCCTGTTGACTATGGCACAATTGTGGAAACGTGCATCGGTACGTTGGATATAGTAAATATTCTTATGTAAATGTATACATAACTAGGAATTGCACTTTGGTGTGCAATGGGTACGTCTAAAATATTTAGGTCAACTAAGAATTTTTTCATTCTATTAATTGCAAACATTTGTATTGTATTATATTTTGTGTCGGGTATCATAAATAAACTTTATAATTTTAGCTTATATAGAAGAGAAAAATACACTCTTTCACACATAATTTTACTCCATTTGTAAAGACTATACTTTAAACACTCCTTCATACTGTAGTTTACTCCATTTATAAAGACAAGTAGTTTCACTCCATTTATAAAGATTGTGCTTGAAGAACCCAATATATACTGCCCAGGCTATCCTTTGAACTTTAGTTTCTAACAAACTTCACGTGTTAAGATTTACTTTGGATCCTTTGCATAGAACACTAATTTTCAAGATGTACACTGTAGTAATTTATTCCTTTCTGATCTAGCAAATTAAGTCTTGAAAGCCTAAATGAATGTGTATCCTAGATATACATTAATCCTAGCATCTAGGCGACTAAATCAAGTAAAATAGTTTAAATACAATCTCATTCAATGTTGTATGATAGCCACCAAGAAGAAAGCCAATAAGATGCAACTCTTTAACCTATAAATAGAATACGTCAAAACCAGACAAACAAATAAATTTCATACAATCTGAACAAACGTACCACAATAATTATCTAAACCAAACATATTCCTCGATACATAAAATCCACTAAAATAGACCCCTATACAGAGGCATTATGTAAAAGAAAGTGCCCATATGGTACATAATATGAATTTATAGTTTACAATCCCCAACAAACATAAGTCAACTAAAGTAGAAAAGAAGTATATGTTTAAGAGGAGCATGGGAAATTCATTATAGAAGGAAATGTAATAATAAACTTTGCAGTCATGAAAATCTTTCTACGGATTTAAGCCGTGGATAGAGATAAATACTAAGCACAAGGCAACTCGAACAACTATGACTTCACTCCAAAGATTCAAAACTCTATCTACATAATAGGATCACTATACAACAATTTATTTTTTACTCATTTAATTCTGTTAAATGTTGGATTTCTTTTTAGTTTTACCCAATTTACTATGTCAGATGGACGTTTGAGACCTAAAAAAGTTCAATTTGTGAACATGGAGTTCTTGCTTCAAGATTTTAGTTGTTGATTTCAAATATATTTGTGGAATTGTGTATACAAAAGGTGTGAGATCTGTGCCCATTGCCAGAATATCGATCTACAGTGCAAGATGGTTGTCCAGACTGACGGGTATTTCTCTTTCTCTATCTATGTCTGCAGCTGATGAGATCGGTAAAGGCCAGAAACAATTTAAGCAAGAGAATTGGAAAGGTTCAATGATCAAATCCCAAGAGCTCAACAAAAAGGCAGAAAGTGGAGTATATGTATGGTGCTTTAAGGGCAATGGTGTCAGAAGATCCACCTCAAAAAGTATTAAATCTAAGCCTAGATCTCTTATCTAGAGCACGACAGAAGGAGCATATAAGAGACATAGGTAGAGATACTGAGATATAAATAGACAGGAGGGGGAGAGATAGCGAGATAGATATAGATATAGAGCAGAAAAAAAGTGAGAGAAAAAGAAGGTGACAAAGAAAAAAAATATAATGGTTTCTTGATCTCAATAAAAATATATAGTCTATTGGAATCCTATGTAAAAGGATTATGTTTCTTATAATAAAAAAAGGTAATATAGAGATAGAGAATCAAAGAGAGATACAAACAAAAAGAGAGAAATATAGACGGAGATATATAAGGGAAGGGATAGATGGATCTAGATTATGGGATAGAGTTAAAGGAAGAAATGGAAGAAGAAATATGGAGAGATAAAAATAAATACACAATTAGATATAAATATACATTTCTAGAGAGAGAGATGGGTGGATAGAGAGGGAGATATGTCTATAAATAGATGGAGGGAGATTAAGATAGAGGTAGAGATGAAAATAGAGTGAGAGAGGAAGAGGGAGACAAATAGATAAATAGATCGAGAGGGCGAGGGAGAGATAAAGAAAGATAGAGTTACAGAGAGGTAGATGAAGAGATTGAGATATATAGAGTAAGAGGGAGAGGTAGACGAAGAGATTGAGAGATATAGAGTAACACGGAGAGGTAGAGAAATATATATAGATTGTGAGATAGAGTGATTAAGAGAGAGATATAAGGAAATATAGAGAGGGAGAAGAGGGAGAGAGATTTATAGAGACAAAGAAATAGAGAGACAAACAAATATATGAAGATATATAGAAAGTAGACATAGAGATATAAAGTGGTATTAAAATTTATGTAATATATATTAAAATCAATTTTTTATATCATATATTATAATATAATAATTATTAAAATACATTTAAATTTAAATTTAAAAATTAGACATGTAATTTTATTCATATATTATATTCATTATATATTAAAATATAATAATTATTAAAATGTATAATAATAAAAGTTGGAACTTAAAAGAAAATAAATGGTAACCCAAAAGAACAAACAAATTTATGAAATAATTATATATTTTCAAATGATTATTCAAAAACTTATATAGGTATTACACGTAGCTTCTGGAATAATTATGTGTGTTTAAAAAGTTTAAAGTAAAAAAACCAAAGATAAAAGTGATGCATAAAGAGAAAGAGATAAGGGGAGAGATAGAGAGAGATGGTGCAATAGTAGTAAAAAAATATAGATAGAAAGAGATACGGGAGTGAGAGGGATATATATAGATAGATAGAGAGAGAGAGAGAGAGAGAGAGAGAGAGAGAGAGAGAGAGAGAGAGAGAGAGAGAGAGAGAGAGAGAGAGAGAGAGAGAGAGAGAGAGAGAGATGGATAGAAAGGGATAGAGAGAGAAGTGAGATGGATATAAAGATATAGAGAAAGAGAGATGGAGTGAATAAGAGAGAGGTAGAGATAATGAGATATAGATAGAGAGGGGATGGAGATAAAGATAGAGGGGACAAGAGTGAGAGATAAAGGAGGTGATAAAGAAGTAATAGAGAGACAGACAGACAGACAGACAGACAAAGATTCAAGGAGAGGTAAGGAGATTCTAGATAAGGAAGACACACACACACACACACACAGCTATTATCTCTAGTATTTACCAATATGATAAATATTATCTTATTTGATGGTTTTTGGATTTGACTATGTAATCAATTTTTTAATCAATGTTTCAGCTTATGCTCCATGATCCATCATCTAGATGATTAAGCTTGAAAAGAGAAAATTTATCATAAACTCTAGAAAAATCATGCATTTAAATGTTATCTTATTTTCTTTAAATAAATATAAAATAAGTAATTTTTAATCACTATTAAATAGATGTCAATTATATATATTTTTAAAACTATTATTAATACTTTTTAGATTAAACAATAAAAATTATATTGTTTCTTTTTTATTTAAGTTGAATGATTATAATTTTTTATTTTAAAATGATGTAATAGTATTATTTAGACATTAACAATTTAACAATCAAACAATTAATAATAATTACACACTTCATTATATATATATATATATATATATATATATATATATATATATATATATATATATATATATATATATATATATATATATATATATATATATAAATATATAAATATATAATTAACTTTTAAATAATTTATTTTGATTTACATTTATGATAGCCTAATTTAATCATTTACCAAATAAACTAATAAGTAAATTGTTACGTAATGATCTAAGATTCCATAGCTGGTCAAAGTAATATTGACAAGAAATTGATTTGAATGAATGAAATTATGATTGCTAAAATAATTTTAGCTCAGAAGGAAACACCAATGGTCATAATTAATATTAAGCAAGAAACGCCAATATTAATGAAGATGATTTAGATTCATTTGAATGTTATTATTAGTTCTTGACATGGAACTACAGCAGAGGTAGTGACGATAATCAATGATTACCCCTTTTCCATTCAACCAGTCAAATTGTTACAATATTTTGCATAAATTTCTTTTCTAAGATATGGCATGTGCCACTTGCATATTTTTTATGCAACATATTTGTGCAAAGTATATGGTAGACAGTTGAATTCACATAAATCAATGCAAGAGAACACACTAATATTGAGGTTTGGGTTCATCGTAACAAGTGTGTTGCGGATTGTCAGAGGCTTTGTAAATGTTTTTGATATTAAAAGAAGCGAAAACAAGGAGGTTGTGAATGCTACGAGGCAAGGGAAGGTGTAGAGACCTATGAAAGTTTGGATGGGTATTATGGTTTCAACTATGTTGGTTAGATAATGGACATGCTACATGTCGCACATGTTAAAGAGTTGTCACCCAACTTGCAAAGCCACGCATTGGAAAATCTAAATCACATATGTTTGCATAATTCCCTTGTAATTAGGCCAGCCTAGACACGTCCTTGGTTCCCTTTGTTGGGAATAAGTTGTTTGATCATAAATTTGTCTCTAAACTGTGAGATTAATTTTTCACTACAGAGATGGGACACAGCTGGAAAGGAGCGAATTCAAAGTCTTGGGGTTGCTTTCTGCAGAGGAGTGGATTGCTATGTTCGTGTGTATGATGTCAATATGTTGAAGTCATTTGAGGACATGGACAATTAGAATTTGGATTTTCTAAACCAGGTTTGTTGCTTTCTCCAATTTTTACTTAATTCTCAAACTGTTTTGGTAAACTTAATTTTATGTCAAGAGGCCAATTCTCTAGGTATTTTATTTTTATTATCATTTTTACCCATCTCTTCAAATTTGAAATCTAGTTTCAACTTATTTTATGAATTTCTTGAAGATTTTATATAACAAGTTAATACCATTTTTGGGGGATCGTTTGTCTACTCATTGCAACAAAAAAATTATATTTTTATCTAGTCTTTTGTTGTCTTTTTTCCTTAGATAGTTGCACATAGTTAGGAGTTAAATTTCTTTTTAGAAAATTAGAATCTAATTATTCCCATTTCACTTTGTATGATTTTTTTCAAAAAAAAATTGTAATCTTTCTGAGAAGAAAGAAAATCAATGGTGTGCATTAAAAGGGATAATGCATTATTTTGAAACTTCAGCTAAATAAAATCTAAATATAGACGCAACATTTTTAGCCATAGCAAAGAACTCTGTCGAGAATCATTCTAGAGTTGCACAGAGAAATATTTTAATCTCTTTTAAGAGTAAATATTTTTGGACAAACAATCTTTTTTTTTCTATTTTATAATATAAGTTTATCTTATTTTTCAATGATAAATTTATTTTAATTTATATTAGTTGTCAAGCGTTGTCCAATCCGTATGTCAATCGGTCCCAATTCTATGTAAAGAAACATAATATGTTTGTAGCAAATTATAGATGCTTTGGTTTTTCAATTGCCTTGTTTATTAATGTAAATATATATTTTAAGGTAGAGGATGTTTACTTCATCAATGACATTTCACATGCTAATTGGTTTGCAAGTAATATACCATCGCTTTGTGAAACATTCACATTCCCACAATGCCTTGGAATGGTTGGTGGAATGGCTGGAGTCTCAATCTCTATGATAAGAGTTAAAGAAAAGGAAAGGAAAGGCTATTTATGGGTCTAGAGATGGGTTAGAGTCCTATGGAACTACCTCATACTCCTTGCAAGAGTTACCTAACTGCACTACAAACGAAGCATACATACCTTACCCCCTTTTGGGATTTGAACTTCTGACCTCTCTTTCAAGAGCACAAGTTATCCACCACTAAGCCAACCCAGGTTGTACTTGGATCCACATGTAGTGCAACAAATACTTATGCTTTAAATTCAAAATAAACATGCTCAGTACTTACAATTGTAGGTTGTTATTTTACTTTGCAATTACTCCAATAGTAAATTTGGTGTTGCATCAACAATTAGCTGAAATTTTGTTTATCTGTAGATCTGATTTACTTATCAAGATGATTAGGTCTTGTTATATTTTAGAAAAGCAATTTTTTGGGAAAAACTTTGTAGATAGAAAAAGTTATACATAGGTTTGTTCCCCCAAAAAAATTGAACTATTATCTTTTGTGGAAGTCTCAAATATACTATTATTTTATTTTGTTTTTAGTGTTCCTGATTTCATGCACTTCTTCAGTATCTGACAATTTTTTGGATATAACACATTATATTTAAATCAAATAATGATATTGTATACTACTTAATTGGTTAGGATAATTGATGATTGTCTTGTAGGTGACAGAGTTATACCATTAGAAATATTTCTTAATCAAATGAAAAGCATAGAACAATTACCATGTGCAAACCTATTGTCTTCTAGGTGATGGAGCTATATCAACAATTTTGTTTGGGTGTTTTTGGATTTAACAGTTCATTGTATGATATTTTTTATGCAAAGTTAGCGCAGTGAAAGTGATAGAAAGGAACAGTGAAGAAGTGGAGAAATTAATGTAGTGAGAAGATAATGCATTCATTTCCTTGGATTTGTGGTAGAGCATTAAAAAATAAACTATATTGATATATTTTGGAGTTTGAAATAGTAGCTAAGAAGCAGAAATAACTATATGCTTTCCATACATATTATACAATTAGCCTAGACAAATCCTGCTTACCTATTTTCAAGCAGTTATTATTTTATCGGTCACGTGGAGATGGTTAGCCAATCGACAAAGGCAAAACAACATGTTTACTTTAAAGATAAAATGACAAGCTTCGCGGAGATATGAATTAGACTTCATGTGTTACTTTTCCCCAAGGTACGGTGTGCATAGCACAACTTTTTCTTAAGCTCTGTTGGTGTAAATTATGTCTCATAATTACACTTTACTTAAGTTGACTTAGGGTAATGCATTTCATAATAGTTTGGATATAAGATACTTAAGGAAGTGTGCACATAGGGATGATGTATGTACTTGAGAAATTCCAACTTTTGTGGTCTTATCTTGTTGTTACATTCCACCTTCGGTGGGTGATCCACCTCATGTGGAATATTTTATTCTTTCTCCTACCTAACCTTGTTTCTCATTGAGCCATGTGTCATGATTGTGTGCTCACATATCCATATGGCCTTGCCTTTATAAGAAGGATCATTTACATTATATGTAAAAATCAAACAATAGTTCAATTTCAATCAACTCAGTCAATTGAGTATTTTGCATCATTGATAGGAATACAATTTATCTTTGTCATATATTTTGTTATCTCTTATTTGTGACATAATTTAGACTATTTTGTGATGCTTTGATCTGGATGTTTATGGATTTACTTATGATCTGGATGCTTCATTATGGATATTAGACATATTATACTGAGCTTGACATCATGATTACATGTGGATGATGACATTCCTAGATTCTTGTGATGATGGATTATTCTTGGATGATTGATATGTGCTCATTTTAAATGTGTGGTTCATGTTTTCTTATGGTAATTTGATGGTATTTTATTATGTACTAACCCCATTTCATGATATGATGATGATGATTATGATAGTGCTTGATTGTCATTAATGTCTTCTTAGTGTATTCATGATAGAGACAATGTAATATCACTCATTGCGAGCATGATATGATGTGATTCTCTTCACTTGCCTATTTATTTACGTTATGTGTTATTATATATGTTGTTGTACAAGTGTTGGTGACGGTAGGTTTGCAAGTACTATACATCGACTCCACCTAGCTTCACAGGTCCGAGCATGTCTTCATCCCAATGGCAAGTTGATCGGAGATGACATGAAAACCCATTATATACTCTAGGTTTAAGTTGATTACCCTTGTCAGTTTAGTGTCTTGGTGTGAGATGTTGTTTAGCGTCAAGTGGTCTCTTCAGTTATACTAAATTGTTGTGTAGTATTGTGATTAGTGATTGATTTAATTATTAATTAATTAATTAATAGGACAATATAGTTTAATAATGTTAAAATTAAATTAATGATTTACATAATTTATAATAATAAATTAAATAATCATTTGTATAAATATCTAATATTAATGTGTGATTATTAATTGAGAATTATTATTATTTTATCCTTTGATTTTATATTTAATTTAATGATTTAATACCAAGGATTATTTATTATTTATTTAATAATTTGTGATTTTCGTATTAATGTGGCTATTTGTTTATATCCTTTGATTATTTAATTATTGGGCTTTATATTTAATTGTGCCCATGGTTTTATTTTTATTGGTTGATTATATTATTTTCTATTTCTACCCTCTTCGATTGATTAAATAAATGTTTAATCTACCCACCCTATTTTACCATTGGTTTGAGCTTGATAAGTTTAAAATATAATATTTTATATTATTTTTCCTTGATCTATGTTATGGTAGGTATGAAATATATTTTAATGCATTATTTTTATTGACCGATATTTTGTATAGTTTTGGCTATGATTTTCTATTTATTGGCTTCTAGAAACTCTGCTAGGGTTAGCTTCTGGGAGAAATCTTTTTGTCCATCTGAAGAATGGTTTTGGATCTTGCTTGGAGTTTTTGCTAGATTTGGCTGGAACTTGGATTGCTCTTCTTCAATTTTATTTGTCCATCACTTCTATTGTTCCAGGTTGGAGATGTTATCCCTATGATTCTTACATTTGATTTTCAAAGGCTATCTGCACAGTGTTTGTAAAAGATTCTCTTGGGCTGGGTAGCTTGGAAATGTATTTGGATTAATATTATTATATAATAGATATAAATATTGATAGGGGGGTTAGGTTTTTATATTGATTTTGTTGTGCATGGCTCTCTGTGTATACTTTAGTATTTTCATGTGCATGTTTTTCATTCTTGGATCATGTTTTGATTCTTGCTTAAGTATTTTGCCTTGTCATTTTGTTTCCAAAGTCTATTGTATCCGTTTTATTGTTATTTTTGAAGTCGTATTGAGTCTTTATGATTATCTATTTCAATCGCAAGTTTCTGATTTCTACCAGTTCTGATTAAATTCTTTAAATCGGCAGAAGTGCTAATGTTTTCAATGAAAGCATTATTCTTTTTAGTAAAAGCACTAACCTATTCAGCAATGCGCTAATTTGTCTAACGAATGCGCTAAAGCCTTATGTATGCGCTAAAATTTATGGTAAAGGTATTGTCTACTCCGATAAAAGCACTAAAATACTTTGTATAACACAAGATATCATTGAGAGGGGGGTAAATCAATGATTATAAACAATTTCTGGTATGCTCCTTGCCTAGGAGAGAGAATCCTAAGAATAGCTGAAATAATTTCTTGTGGCACTGGTGGTAAACTCTTCGGTAAAGTGGAGGTATTCATTGGCATTATGGCCTCAAATCTTAACCCCCTAAGCTTACTATTAGGTACTATAATACTCAATTGAGATATGTATATTTACTTATACACCAAACATTTGGATGACATGAAGTCATTTTTAATTTTATTTGTATTGAAATGAAAGATTATGAGCAACCAGGAGATGCCCAGTGCTCACCAAAGAACTATTTTTGCTCCAATATTTCTAGACTTTTTTTCTCAAGTTTTCTATACACAATTTGTGAGTTAGTACTAACCTCATCTTATTGAATCTAATAAATATAAGATGCGTCGATAAAGGTATTATTATTTACTATGTGATTGGCATAAACTTAATTTATCTTAATTTTTCTCCACTTTTTTTCTTAATTTCACTCCACTTTCGCTATTTTTGCATGAAAATTACAGTCTCACAAAATTAAAAATAGTAATTCTAGCAGAATTTGCACCCTCAAATTTCTTCTTTTTATAAAAAGTGATCTGATCATACATCACGTAAAGGTTCAATTGTGTTTACTATTGTAGTAATTTGTTTTTTTGTATATGTTTAAATTATTTAGAAAACAATATGCTTATAACCATTAACACCATGAAAAATTGTTAAGGCATTCACTATGTAAAAATTACTTATAATAACAAGTAGCACATGCAGAATTAGAACTTCACCATGGATATCATCATCAATATAACTAGGAGAATGATAGATTCTAATAAAATTATTAACTTGGCCTATTGGTGCATGAATTAACACCGTGCAACACCCTATGGGAATATACTTTATGAGGAATTACTCATAACAAATAGCAGAGATAGAAGTGAAATTTCACTATAGATTTTTTTGCATGTGTTTAAATTCTTCAACGACTACCATGCTCATAACCATTAATATTTTAAATATTTTTTTATGTTTGGCTTGTTCCACCATCAAACAACTTTTGTTTCATGAACTTTGTGTGAATTTTAGGACCATATATCTTACCCAAGTATGCAAATGTTTGCTCAATGTTTATCATATAGCCTAGAAATTTGAATATTATAGTAGCTTCCTTGTGTTGGTATGGTAGACATAGATAACTAGTTTGAAAAAGTCACTTTATGTCAATGCTATTGTAGACACTTAAAAATAATTATTTGATTATTTTTAATTCCTCACATAATTATTTAATTGTGTTAATTCAAATTCTCCTCAATATTAATTAAATATAATTAATATTGTCACTATGGTATGTGATTGATTTATTTAATAAATCAATCCCTTTCTTTATTCTTCTAAAAATTAATTCCTCACAAATCTCTCTCTTAGCTAATTAATTTCAATTAATTAGTTAACCCACATGATTCCTACAAACCATCTTCTTAATTCATCATTAACCTAATAAATTCTTCTAGAAACTCCCTAAACTCACTTAACCTTATTCTTCTAATTTTTAATTCCCTCCACTCATTCTCTCTCCTAGTCAAATCCTCCTACAACTCCTAATCCCACCTAACATTTTCTCTAATCCCCCTCCTAATGAGTTGCTAATGGCTAATCATCATGATTAGCCACAAAGTCAACCCCTTGTCCCTTCCATCCAACCACTAGCTTTAAATGCTCTTCTCTTAGGTGAATGTGAGATTTTCAAAATATCACATTCCTCTAGGCATCCCCTCTCCCAAGGAATTTTTAATTCCTTCTTATTTCTCCAACCCTTATGATTATCCCTTTTTGGAGAATTTTTAATTCCTCCTCTCCATTCTTCAAGGAATGTCACATCCCTTACTCCTCTCAAGGCACATTGGGAAGCCTTCCCAATGCACCTTTCTCCTCTCAAGTCACATTGGGAAGCCTTCCCAATGCACCTTTCTCTTCTCAAGGTACCTTGGGAAATCTTCCCAATGCACCTTGAGGAGTGTGGAGACAAGAAATGTATTTAAGGCATATCTCTTGGTCTCCACACCCACTCTTGGGCCTTGTGTGAGCTCACAAGAAATCCTAGCCCTTCGTCTTGAATCCATCCTAGTCGTCCATTCTTCCTCTCCTCCTCTTATAAATTGAGGACTCCATCCCTTCATTTTTCACCTCCAAGTTTAACAATCTTATGCTGCCCATTTGAGTTCAAAAAAGTCATCAAAGCATCCAAACTATAGCCAAATCAATACTCATCCATCACTTAGTCATTTATCCATCCATCTCATCCTCCCATCAATCATATTGTGCACATTTGGAGAGCCATCCACATCAAGCAAGCAAGAGGAGCCCATCCAATCAAGTTGAAGAGAGAGGTGCTATTCAACTTCACCAAAGGCTCAATCCAAGGGAGAGGTAAAGGTTTGCAAGGTATATACATCTTATTCATGTCTTTATGTGGTTTTATGCATGTTTCATATTTTAACATCTTTTAATGTTTATTTGTGCACTAACCACTTGAATTCACCTTGCTAACCATTTTCCCCTCTTCAGATATTATATATTGTTTATTAAATGATTTTACATTGTTGCTTTCCATAAAAAGAATCTCAAAATCACTTTATCTACAACGGCCACTAGTTCTTTTTGGTTGATTTGGGCAGCACTTGACCTTGGAAGCTTTTGTTTCTTGTGTAGTTAATGAAATATATGTTGAGAGTTGCTTGTTTTTTAGTACTTTCAAAATAACTTTCCCAATTGAATTCTTAGCGGAAAAGAATGAAAGGCATGCTTGTTTGTTTTTCAACATTATTATTGTATTGGTCAAATTCCCTAGGGAATGTGCTTAGATTAACTAATTTATTCATTTTTGGTTCATGTGGCTTAGTGAAAAATTATGCCTTTTTGTGCTAAACTAGGTTTTCTTGATACTCTTGTTCTGTAGTCAAAATTTCCTATAGAGAGATTTCATTTCTATGATAGGTAAGATCCATCTTTTTTATTTGAGAACATGGTTCCTAGTAGTATTTTTTACACAAAATAGTCAATTTTTTGTTTTGGTTTTGCAGGTTCTTAAGAAGATTGGAAATTACTTGAGAAACAAAAATAAGTTGTCTATGAATGGAGTATCTAATGCTCAATCCAACAGTTACAACCACATGAAAAAGTTCATTTTGTAATGTACTCCAATAAATCAATTGTATTTTTGGTAGTCTTCCTTTCCCAAGATAAGTGAATGGCTCGCTTTTTTTTCCTTAAACCCTTTTATATGTACCTCACATAGGCATCCACCCATCATATAGAGGAGTCTCAAAAAAAAAATGGTGGATGTGGACCATGTTTGTTGTAGTACCCCTACCCTAATCAGATTCTAATTTCGGTTTGACCTTGGTTAGTTATTATGTTATAATGTTATAGTCAAACATTTTGATGATTATGCATACCGGTTAATGTGTGTGTGTGTGTGTGTGTGTGTGTGTGTGTGATTCTTGGTTGCAGGAGATTGTAGGTACAGTACCGCATGGGTGCGAGGTTCGTCCCCACCTGAATATGCAGGTTTGAGTGTTCCTCATTGGTCGTTAGAAATTGGATTAGGTGGTCATGAGACCTTCATTTGACCTTAGTCGTGCTCATGTGAGTGTCGTCAGTCATCATCAGTATTCCCTTTGGGTGGATATGTAGGTCATCCATCTGCTTGGCTTTCTTGGGTTGCATGTTTTTTAGCGTGGTTAAATTAAGTAATTAATCATTAATGTTTAAATTGATTTAATGTATGTTTACGCATTAGAAATTAAGGGACTTAATTAAATAGGTTCCCTTTATGCGATTAATCGTTAATTAGAATTGCTCAATCCAAATTGGTAGCAAGTTTGATTAAATGGTTAATTTTAAATTGATTAATTTATTTTGTTTATGTTTTTGGAAGGGAAAGATTTAAATTTATTTGAAATAGAATTAATTTAATCTCTTTGCCCTTTTAAAAATAGAAAGGTTGATTTTAATTATTTAAACAAAATCAATTTTAATTAGAAAAGCAAGTTAATATATATTTGATAAAGTGTGAAAGATTAATTTGGGGATATTATTTAAATTAAAAATATTTTACCCTCATTATATATTGGAATATAAAGGTTAATTTTGTTAAAATGGAGAAAATTAGAAATTAAATGAGGAAGAGGCATTTTGATTTTTCTAAATTAGAAATAAATTGTGCAAAAGTATTTTTATTTTAGAAATGAGATTTTTGGTCAAAAAAACTTTGCATTTAACCTAGGGTTGGAAAAATATTTAGGGAGGAATGATTTTTGGAAAAATATGGCCGGGAGACATTTTTGAAGATGTTCTAGAGAAATTTTGGGGAAAATATTTCTGGAAGAAAAGAATCGATCTAGAGCTTGCAGGTTGGGCTCTCCTTCAATATCTCCAGGATTGCGGAATAAGGTAGGTTTCTGGTTTACCTCTGGGTTTATTTGCTAAATAGAGATTTATGGATCTTGAAGTTTTCTGGTTATGTTTGTGATAAATTCCAGATTAAAAGTTGATTGTTTGCAATAAACTTGTTAAATCCCCATTGAATGTTCTCTTATTAAGTTTCATATTGGGAATTAGTTGAAGTTTGGCAAATTGGGGAATAGATTTGTGAGAAATAATTCCATGCCCAAATATGGCTTTGTTTGAAAAATATTTTTTAATTGAATGGTTATTCAACAAATTTTTACTATTTAGAAAACCATGGTATTCTCGAAAAAAATTATCGATATTGGTCTAGTTATTCTGGAAAAATTATCAATATTTGTTGTTCATGGACATTCTGGAAAATATATTTTAGTCTCTGTATGAGACTGTGTATTAATAAAATTTGGGGGTTTTGTTTGAAATAAAAAAATGCAAATACTAGAAAACCCTCTAGTTTTCTGGAAAATTGTTTTATGTCTCTATTGAGACTGTATTCTTGGACTGTGAGCTATTATTTTTTTCACAGTAAAGAAATTAAAAAAATAATAATAATAAACCCCACGTGGCAGGGAAAACCCCCACCATGCAAGGAGGTAACACACTACCAATGGTAGCGATCTGCTACCAAGTGGTAGCAGCACTACCAATGGTAGCGTAGGCTACCAAGGGACCCACGTGGGTACCCCCCCCCTCTTTTGGGTTTTTGTATAATTTTTTATATATATTTTTATTTCTTAAGAAAAAAAAATATAATATTATAATAATAGTTAATTTTAAATAAAGTTTTAATTATGATTAAATTTAGTCATTAAATAATAATTTATGATTAATTTGTTATTAATTAATTAATTGTATAATGTTAAATATACATTAATTAATATTCAAATTCTATTTTGTTATTAATGCATATTTTTCTAATTAAATACTTGATTTGTTAATTTTGTTATTAATTATTAATTGGTTATATTTTACTAATTGCATATTAATAAATATATATTAATTAATATTCATTTTGGTATTTTTCTATATGTGCGTAAGGAAGTAATTTGTGGATTTGAGAAATGTTTGTCTATTTTTTGTTCCTTTAAATGTATATTTCCTTAATCTGAAAAGTGTAACTTGGTTCTGGAAAAGATGAACTTGGAGAAATTATTTTCGAACCAGTATGACAATGATGTTTTATTTGAAGATTAAATATCATATTTAGATAGTTAATGTTTATTTAATTATATTCATGTGAATTTGGTTTAAAAACTCGTAATGATGTATTTATATTATGTTTTGATGCAAACAAACTTAGTGAGTTAGAAAAACATTAACGATCTATACCTAGATGAGGTAGATAACTGCAATCAAACTTAGATCCTTTAAAAAACTAGATCGATTTTTAATGTTTAATCAATATGGAAAAAGATTGTCCCTTCTGGTATATGCCTCTGCATGTTTAAATCTTTGTATTCACATTTGCTTATGAAATGGCAAGTCCTTGGTTGTGATTGTTGATTATTGTCATTTGTTGATTTGGATACCTGCTTATGTCCTTGATCTTGAGTATTTATTATTTTAATGTAATGGTTTGTATCCGGTCATGTCCTTTATGCAGTTGTTGAATGTTGGTTTGTTGTTGACCATTGCTAGTCAAGTCTCTAGTTAGAGTATTGTCAGCCAGTGCACCTCGTATGAAGTCTTGTTTGACCAAGTGGGTATTCCTATCATTTTGAAACTCTGTATGCTTGACCTTGCGTATTCCTGGGTTTTAGGAGCTGTTGGTTTATGGTCTAGTGTCATATGGGAAGTGTGTCTAATAAGTGATAACATATGGGATGAGTGCTAGTACAGATTCAACATGCAGTGAGAAGGCCTGAAATGGAAAACCATCATCCTTGTCTTCATGAAAGGATGTGTGGGTCCACATGAGGCTTGGGTGGGCCGAAGGTTCAAAATAGGTTGCTAGGGTAACCCAAAGGATGGGGCCAGAGCCTAGGAAAACCTGCCATGGTAACCATACCAGGTTATGTGATGACACTTGTGTGTGTGTGAAAAAGTGGTCTGTAGCTGCAAGCACAACACTTCAATTAAGTCATTATATGCATGGTTAATAATCAATAAGTAAAAAACCATAACAAAGTGACTAATTGCCTTCTAAAATATGCGAGTATAAGATTGCTCTCAGATTGTTATAAGCAATACCAGTGACTAGACTACACCAAGACAAAGGATTTAATCTATATGATATTTAAGTATATGGATGCAAGATGGGTGAATAATTCAAGCAAGAATAATCAATTCAAGCAATGATGGATGCAAATAATCTAAAAATCACAATAATCTTCAATGACTCCAGAGCGAAATTAGCACGATAATAATCTCCAAGCGTGTTCTCAAAAATCTCTGGGGTAAATTGAAATGAGAGCTGAAGACTGAATTTATAGAGAATTGCAAGAGAAAAAGCTCACTTTAGGATTAATTGAAAATAATTGAGAAATCATGTTTAGTTAACCTTGAGATAGATTCCAATTATAGTTTAATTGAAATACATTCAAATTAGAAGTCCAAGTTGCATTGGAAATAATGATAAATTAATTCCATGCATATATGATAAAAATAGATAATTTCATGCATATATTTGATTTATTCAAGAAAAAGGTCTTTTCAATGCAATTGAACTTCTTTTTCAGAAAAGCTTTGAGTTCCAATTTTAGAGAATAATTCAATAATTCAATTTAATTACTTTTCTAATTTCAAGTTCTAAATTTAGAAAAAGAAATAATATCTCAAGTTTGATTTCTCTCTCAATTCAATTCTTTTTTTGTTTTATTTTCAATTCAACTCTTTGTTTTGTAATTAATTCCTCTTTTGTAATAAATTAATTCCTTTTGTATGATTAAATGGAAAATCTATTAATTAATTAAATATGCAAGAATATTTAATAAATTAAAATGGGATAATTGATCAAAATGATATTATTGGAAATGATTCAATTAATTAAATAAATATTTAATTATTATCAAGTAGTTGATTTGCCATGTGATATTTGATGATTTGAAGAATTAATAATGTGCTCAAGATTGATTTAATTGTCTTTGGTTAGGACCTTGGTGATGTTGTCGAGATTAGGGGCCCATGGTTTAGATGACCATTTTTAGGGTATCACATTTGCCCCTCTTTGAATTAATGTGCAAGCAGCGCGTTGGTTCAAAGAATGTGTGATGTCTAGGAGATGCTAGTTCTAAACTTGATTGATCACGAACTAGATGAAGAACAAGGTGTTTAACTTGATTCGAAGCGACAAAGCTGAATGAAGTCTGATTAAAGTGATACCGATCCCAAACTTGATTGAACTGAGGAACGATAGAAAACAAAAGATACCAAACTTGAACTTGATTGATCAAGAAGCAGATCTTACTGATCTAGAACTTGATTGAACTTAGATGCAGTGAGCAAACATAAAAATCGATCTTGAACTTGATTGATCAAGACACAATGAGTGAAGAATAAACTGTCCAGCTTGATCAAGAAACGAATACTGAACACCTGCTTAGATTAAGTGTGATCAAAGATACTCTTTAAACTTTTAATTGAGTTTAAACAAATAATCAGTTTGATTTGAAGTGATGAAACTGATTAATGTTAAGAGATTAATTCAGATAAAAGACAAATATCAGCTTGATTTGAAGCGATGAAACTGATATGCCCCTAGCGATTGATTCGATTCAGATGATTGAGAGATCTCAACTTGATGTGAAGCGATGAAGCTGAGATGCCCCTTAGCAATAAGAATTGATTTTCTTTAGTTGAAAACATTTTGCTCGACTTTTGATGAAGATTTAAAAAAATTTCTCAACTATGAGACGTGAAGTCATAAGGTCGTAAGTATGCCCCCTCGGGAGTGAAATTGAAAGATAATGAGGGTGCATAATTAAAGGCAATTGTGTGGTGAAAATAAGTTATTTGAGCACAAATTGATTCTGAGGAACATTTGAAATTTTGGCATTGATTGATGAGGAATTGTGCACAAAGTTGATCATAATGTTGATGTGTAGAACGAAAATGAATTAAGATTTAGCGTTGAAATTGAGAGCAATTTGAAGAAAGAATGAGCATTTGATAAAAAGAGTTCTAAGTGATCCAAATTGTGAAATTGAATAGAAAAATGATCTTGAATTTTGATTTCGATCTCGAAAATGGAATCAGAACGGGCAAATTAGCTAAGGGTACAATTTTCATGTTCATCGGAGCAAGTTGAAAAATTAGGTTTTTGGCTATATATGGGACGAAAGTGTCATTTTCAAATCATTTTAACCCTCCAAGTTTGAAAATTCAAAAAGCCTTCTGCAAGAAAAATGGTGGTCCCTACTCGTCAGCATCGATTCGAGCACTAGAGAAGACATAATTGATCCTAAAACTATGAGACAACGGTAAGTGATCGATCTTAAGCCTCTTTATGTTTTCAATTTTGAATTTTTTTTGTTCATTTTTCATGTTTTTCGCATGTGTGGGGGCAAGTTTTACATTTTACCGTGTGAGATAGGATCCTGTCTCGTACGAGTAACTAGCTTAATTTATTTTGTCATTTCAGACCAATATTTTTATCATTCGAGATGCACCCTAGTATCATACGACATGCCTGTAAAAAGACCATTTTGTCGTGCGATAGCCAAAAGTTTGTCGTTTTGGATTGTTTTATCGTACTACACCTATTCTTTACTCATACGAGATGCTGCCCTTTCTGTGTTTTGTCATTTGGGAAACAGTGAGCATTTTTTAGGGTCTAAATTTGAAATTTTGATTTTGCTTTTGACTTAATTGGATTTGCATGATGTTTTACTTCTCTTGTAGGCTCATTTGGAGTGTTTTCTGATGCATCGTTGTTGGGTTTTTTTTTAGGTTCGCTTACCTCCTATACTGTTTAGATGTGTTTATCCTCCCACTATGGCATTAGTTTGACATTTATCTGAGGTTGAGCAAGCCCATGTTGACTTGTGCAGGTTGACTCATCTATTGAGATTACCTGATATCTGTGTAAACCACAGAATGCTCACGGCCTTGGTAGAACATTTTCATTCAGAGCATAATACGTTTCATCTACCGGTGGGGGAATTGACTATCACTCCCGAGGATGTATATAGGATCCTTCATATCCCTTTTGCTAGGGATAAGGTGGATTATGATTCAGGGCACCTTCCCGGATTACAGGCAGTCAGGCATGTCTTCGGTGATCCTGACATTTTGACTCGTTCCATGAGTTGGGACATACTGATGAGCAGGTACAGTGAGGAGTATCCTCTGGCATGTGTTCTAGCAAGGTTCATTGGTCGCTTTTTGATGTCGGACAGAGGACAGTAGGGTTTCCAATGTGGATGGGGCCGGATGCTAGAGAGGTTGATAGAGACCCCTCAGAGACTTGGTTGGGGCTCGTGTTTACTAGCTCACATGTATCGAGAAATGCATGAGATCATTTATAGAGACGGGTGGATCATGGCTGTGAGTGTGTACATTTTGCAGGTGTGGGCTTGGGAGCACCTTCCCATTTGTCGGCCGATTGTAGATGATAGTAGAGAGCTCAGGCAGCCGATCATATATAGGTATGTTGGTTATATTACGCAGCCCCATCTGGGTAAGACAGAATTTTGGCGATGATAGCTTGATGACTTGATAGTCATTATTTGGAGACCATACAGAGGCTTAGAGTCATGGGATGACTGGTGACTAGTACACAGGGACCTTTTTGTTACACGCCCACTGATTGGGAGATCATAGATGATTGTAGAGCGATTCGTCATGTCTCGAGTGATTAGGCAGTATGGTCGGCCTCAGGGGATCTCGCAGGAGTATATCGCTTATGCTCGATATGCAGATGAGGAGACACAGGGATGGTCGCCACAGTTATCATATGCTTTAGTGATGCAGGAGCTGACAGGGTTACACCGCCTAGGGTGGGATTACCTGGATGATGTCACGGATGCGAGGGTATTGCCCTAGTATAGAGATTATTTTCAGCATCCATTCCCACGATTCACAGATCCGGGTGAGCAAGCTCCTCATATTGAGGATGTGGAGGAT
Source organism: Cryptomeria japonica (assembly GCF_030272615.1). Lineage (NCBI taxonomy): Eukaryota > Viridiplantae > Streptophyta > Pinopsida > Cupressales > Cupressaceae > Cryptomeria > Cryptomeria japonica. The sequence goes on from NC_081406.1 coordinate 535,007,059, forward strand.
CATGCCCCTGCACTGGCACAGGGACAAGGCCACATGCAGGGATAGGCATAGAGAGCTGAAGCTCCATGACAGACTAGTGGTGATCCTGGTGCTAGCAGCAGTAGGGTGCTAGCTGATGTTGGACAGCAGAGGGGTGAGGGTGGATCCCTTGGGAGAGTAGGCGTGAGGTTGGGTGGTGGAGAGGAGGAGCGAGCAGCTCCGAGGTAGCTCCGGCAGCGGTGGGATGAGCAGAGTGGAGCCATAGGTGGAGATGGTGGTGGAGATGGTAGCGGAGAGCCTGCAAGAGAGCAAGGGGCTGACACGAGATAGTCGATGAGAGCACATCTTGCAGAGCTGCAATCACAGTTGACCATGGCTCAAACTCAGCTGGCGGAGTGAAACTGACAGCTTGCCGAGCTAAGGGCCAAGCGGGATCGTCAGATCACATCTTTGAGAGCAGAGATAGAGACTTTGCGACAAGAGGTCCTTCTCCAGAGTAGTAGGGCAGCATATAGTGTTGCAGTTCCTATTGCATAGTAGGTGATCCTCTATTCACAGTACATGGCATAATCAAAGGGAGCTCGAGCACCTTGTCAAGATCCTGGGCATCAGACTCCTCCTCCTCCACCAATCAATGAGGGAGAGGGTGCTAGCTAGATTATTTCTTTTTGTAGCTGGGATATTTTTTGTAGACACACCCATTTTTTTGTAGCCTATATGATTCTTGCTCCGATGGGAGTTTGTATATGTCATTTGACATCATTTTGTACTCTTAGACTTGACATTATATATACGAGATCCGATTTGACTTCATCGTACTTGTATTGATTGGTTTATGAGATGTCTTTTATATGCTTTATTCTACATGTATGCATTTCTTTTCAATATGAATGTATGTAATGCAAATGATTATGAATGTATATTTTTGTTTCTTTTATATGCAAATAAATGATAATGCAAATGAGTAATAATGAATTGTATGAAGCTATATGAAATGTTATGTATGTAGCTAAAACATCTCAAAACACAAGTACTTGATCAGAGAAATAATGATAAATAAACCACTTAGCATAAGAAATGATGATGCTTTCAGCTCTCATTCAGAAGATAAAGAGATTATTACCATACCGAAATCACTCTAAATTCACAAAAATGCAAAATGATATGCAAAAATGCAACCTAAACCTAGTCACTGGATTTAAAATACTTAAGATTCATCACTGAGCATAACGAACACAACAGGCAGGTTAGAGTTCCTTTCTTTTTCAATGTGCAATATTAATTATCGTGTCCGCAATGACCCTTTTTTCATTCATATCCTTGGACAGATTTTGCAAGGACCCAAATTGCATCATAAAGAAATTCCCTCAAAACAAACAAAGAAATGATATGAACCTCCCCGTAGCATACAAATAAGCGGAGTCGAGGTATGTGAGGTGATTTCACCTTGATGTGAAGGCTCTTATCACAGACACCTAGCTAATTTATATGTTTCCAGATCATCGAGATCATTCCTACAAGCAGAAAACAAAGAAAATATTATGCCCCCAATCCTTGCTCCTCTTAGTCACAATAAACTTCCTCGAGTTACTCAGAGGGATAATAATCGAAAACCAATATAAAAGACAGCATACAAAGAAAATTTTCATTCATAGCTCAAACTATTTAGTGATTGTTTTGTGTTATGTTGTTTTGCTTGTTTACTCAGTGATAAAACTCTTTGGTAGTTGGGAGATAGATGACTTACTCGGAGTGGACGACCAGGTTTCACTAACGGAAAAATGACTTGGTTGACAATGCTTAGGATATGTAATGTGATCTGTCGAGTAACCTAAGACTAGGACATTGATTAGTTTCAAGTCATGAGGGTTCCAACGAACCAGGATGTCACAAAAGTGACTAAAAAATATGTATAGGCTAAAGCAAAGATGCATGAAAGTGGGAAATGCCAACGTTGCATTGATAGATGGAGCGCTTGAGTACAAGAGGTGCCTGTTTGCCAAGTTTTCACCTACTTGGCAGAGATTCATTTTTTTTTTTTACCAAGGTGCCTGGTTACCAGGTTTTCACCAGGGCAATTTCTCTCTTTATTTTTTATTTCTTTTCTTTTCTTTTTCTCTTTTTTTTTTGGATTTCTTCAGGACTTTTTCAGATTTTTAGGATTTTTTCTCAGCTATACCCATTGATGGTATAGAGAATGCTAAGCAAAGAATTTCTTCAAATGGATGGTGTTAATTAGTTCATGGAGTTGTTCTCCTTCCGAGTTTGAGAGTTGATAGGCACCTGAGCCATATGCTGCAGTAACAATGTAGGGACCCAGCTAGTTGGGTTCAAACTTCCCTATATTATCGTGAAATTGTTGATGATGCTCTGCAAAAAGGATTAGAAAATCTGTTTGATGGCAACACACACAAGAGCACAAGAAACAAACATTAGTGTTAGCAACAAAAGATTATCCTAAACAGGCATATCAAGAGAGATATTAAGCATGAAATAGAAAGCATATAAACATATAATAAAATAGCTAATCAAGATGCTCATAGTTGCTCCTCCCTTGTTCCTCTCCTCTCCAAGTCCCAAATGAGTGTAGCTCTCAGCTTTTAGCACTAGCCATGGATGCCATATGGAGATTCAAGATAGTTGAATATGATAAGCAAATGCTATGCAAGTGTAGATAGTGATGCTATGAGAAAGCTCTATGCTAATGCCAGTATAACAACAATACTCTAATGCTTCCTTCTTTTGCTTGAGGAGAAGGGTTCTATTTATAGAAGAAATGGGGAAATGAAGGGTTAAGATTGAATGGTTTAATCAAGGGCCAAGTTTGAAAGTTGGGGATCCATGTGCACAATTGGCACCAATAAAATGGTGACAAGTGTCAACATAGGATTGGGTTGAGAGAAGAGGTTGGAGACATTAAAGGCCTGAGAAGACCTCATGGTTATCTAGAGGCTAAGGGTCAAGTCCAAATTAAGATTACCCACTGGATTAAGAGTTCATCCAAGGATAAACCTTTGTGCAAATGTTTAAGAGATAATCATGGTCAAAGCATTAATGGCCTGATGAGACCTTTGGGTTGGGTAGAGGTTGAGTCAAAACAAATGTTTTAACCATGTGGGAGGGTTTGAGGTAACCATTAATGGTTATTGGAGACTTTGGGGATTAAGTGGTTGAAGGTTGAAAGCCTTCAATGGTTATCAAAGACTTTTAACCATTTAGTGGTTGAAGGTTGAAAGCCTTTAATGGTTATCAAAGACTTTGAGGGTTTGAGAAGTGACTTCCCTTTTGCTTAGGAATGTGACAATGTTTAGAGAAGGGGTTAGGTTATTTAGAAGTGATTAGAAAATTCTAGAAGGGGTTTAGGCATGCAAGTGGATTTTGTAGGAAAATGCAAGTGGGAGAAATTTTGGTATTTTCAATTAAAATAAAATCATTTATTTCAATTAAATGGTGTAATTTGCATTTGGATAAATATTCAAATAAATATTAATTTATTTAAATGAGAAAAATGAAGATAAAGCATTAAAATGCTTGAAGACTTTGAGGGAAACCATTAAAGGCCTGAAGACTTTAAGGAAAACCATTAAAGTCTTAAGAAGACTATAGAAGGAAGCCATCAAGTTTGAAGACTTTAAAGCCATCAAGTTTGAATACTTTAAGGGAAACCATTAAAGGTTTCAAGTGGGTGAGGATAAATAGGATTTTAAATAAATAATTTATTTAAAATAGTTGTGCAACTTGCTTTTGTAGGAAAATACAAGTGGGTGGAGGATAAAGGTGATTTAAATAAATAATTTATTTAAAATAATTGTGCAACTTGCTTTTGTAGGAAAATACAAGTGGGTGGAGGATAAAGGTGATTTAAATAAATGTTAATTTATTTAAATGTGAGAGGTGGGATTTTGGGGGATTTAAATAAATATTAATTTATTTAAATGTGAGAGAAGATTTAATTAAACAAATATGATTTATTTATTTAATTAATGGTCTGAATTTGGTTAAGTGAATTAAATCAAATAAATTGAATAATTTATTTAATTAATAGGAGAAGAGGGTTAAGATGAATTAATTAAATATTAATTTAATTAATTCATTAATTGATGGTTAAATAATCAAATAAATACTAAGTATTCATTTAATTAAGTGGACAGATTTATGTGACTACAATTGATTTTTTGGATTCTCTCTCAGAACTAGGTCACCAACTTGAAATTCTCTTTGTCGAACTTTCTTTTTATACCCTCTAGACATTCTCTCCTAATACACTTTGAGATGATCAAATGCCACTTGCCGACACTCATCCAGCAATTTGAGTTCTTGCAATCTAGATATTCTATTATCTTCATCAGTAACAAGACCTTGCAAAGAAACTCTTAAAGATGGTATTTCTACTTCAATAAGTAATACTGCTTCGGACCCGTACACCAAAGAGAAAGGTGTAGCTCCAGTGGGTGTTCTGATACTTGTTCTGTAAGCCCATAGTGCAGGATTAAGCTGCAGATGCCAATCCTTCCCAGACTTGTTCACTGTTCTGTGCAAGATAGTCAGTAGGTTTTTGTTAGACACCTCAGCTTGTTCATTACCTTGAGGGTAACATACTAATGACCAATGTTGCTTTATTTTAAATTTCTCACAAAGCTCGTCCAAATCTTTATTCTTGAATTGTCCTCCATTATCAGTCATAATGGATGAAGGTATCCCATACCTGCAAATGATATAGTTTAAGATGAATAAGGCGACTTGTTTACTAGTTGCTTTGATGAGCGGAACTGCCTCTACCCACTTGGTGAAATACTCAGTGGCAGTTATGATGAATTTATGTCTGTTGGATGAAGACAGATATATCTGACCAATGAGATCAAAGGCCCATTGCTGAAAAGGCCAGTGTGTTATAAATGGCACTAATACATTTAGCCTAAAATTCCGATGGAGAAGGTATATTGTGATCAAACATGATTTTTTTTTGAAAAAATGCCCGATTTTGTCGGAATTCCGATGATAATGCAACATTTGGTTTCGACGGAGAAGGAATTGGCAATGACATTTGGGTTTTTTTTGAAAAATTGCCCGCATTCGTCGAAATTCCGATGACCATCTGCATTACTTAAAAAAAAAAGAAAAGACCAAGTCATTTCATAAATCCCGCCTCTTTACAAAATACTGCCTCTCATTCGACCTACCTTTGTAGCAAACTTGTGGGTTTAATCATGGCGGGGAAGATCATTGGTGTGACAAACATGGCCGCAGCAGGGAACGGGGGCACGAAGTGCCATGGGCACAAAGTGCCAAGGGCTGGCACATAACTAGCGAGGACGACCGCAAGGGAGCCCAAAATGGGTTGTGTAAATGGCGACGCCCGAGCCTCCGTCAACAGCAATAAGAGTTATGGATGGAGGAAGAAGTTCACTCGCAAAAAAAGCTACAGATGGAGGAAGAAGTTCACTCGCAAAAAAAGCTACAGACGGAGGAAGAAGTTCACCTACAATAAGAGCTTCCTCTATACTGTATATCTGATGTCACTTCCATGTCAAGCTGGAAGTGGCGAGGGAGTATGATTCAGTGGAAGTGGAGGTGGACACTAGCCGACATTGATCAATCAATCGCTGGTAATGGGAGACATTATTTAAATGGTATGAAAAATTTCCAACTATGGCTAGATAGATCCTGCTTTGGTTTTCAGGAAGCCATTGGAGTGAAGTTGATTGCATCTTCTAGTGTTAGATAATTTGTATTTTCCTCATTGTAGGGAAGATAGGTTGTGTACTTCATATTTTAATGCTTATCTTGAAGGAGATCGGATGTGTGGTGGACATTTATTTCAAATTATTATTGTCCTGTATCATGTTTATGTTAAAATATGAATTTGCAGGTGCATGTAATGGTGCAAACTTTCAGTAGTAGATGTTGTTGTGGACAAATATTTTACATATGTTTATTGTTCTATTCCAGTCTATATGAGAATTATGTAATTGTTAAAAAATTCCCATAAATAACAAAAAGATCTTTTGAAAATTTTATTAAATATTTAATGATGTTGGAAGTGTTATTGGGTTTTTGGTTTAGAGGTGAATGAGTCTATTTGGGATCAAGTATTTTAACGAGGCTAAGAGCAAGGCCCTAATATCAAAACAGTTCAAAATAGAGGAAGCTTGGATCACAACTCCAAGTGATTTGGCAAAATGATTAACCCTCAATTCTAGGCTCTTGATAGGTTTTTATCCTAAGACTTGTGCTCCAATATCACGTAGATAAATGAATTTTATGGTTATTTTCCTTTAGCATTGAGTGTTCACCATTCCCATCATTGTGTTCCACAAAATGACATCTCTTTGAGGCATTCTGTCAAATAGCTCACCCGCTTTGTGAATGCTTCCACATTTTGCAAACATATATACCACACTATCGAATCTCTATCCATCTTTGCTAGCTTCAACCACAACTATTCGTGTAAGCGTCCCTTCCCGGTCGAGCGAACGAGTGCCTACCTAAAGGCCCTCCCAAGGTATCTTAGTTCGCGTTGTCTTGGGGCATATTAGGGGATCACAATGGGGATCACAATAGGGAACATGTAGGTAGGGGTCGTCCCCCGATGAACACGAAGGAGTGAGGTGGACATAGTTCCCTGTGGGTTTAATCACTGGAGGATATAGGAATGGTTTAATCGCTACAGGAAAAAGGTAGGGTATAATCAACAAATTCATTGTTATACATATTCAAATATTTAGATTCAAATTTTATTATATATTTATCAGATTAATTGGCAATAGCAGAGATGGTGAGAGGTTTCTGTAATATGATATGATCGATTTAAAAGAAGAATTTCTTATAAGACCTAAACCGTTGAACAATCCTACAATCATGTATTATTTAAACACTGCATTTTAAATAATGAACAATATAGTTAGCCTGAAACATATTAACACTACTTTCCATATTTAAAATATATCCTAATTAAGGGGATGGATGACCTAAATCTGCGTGATTGAGTTCCATTATGTAAAATATATCCTAATTATGGATGCTGGTATATATGGTAGTGACAGAAAATCCCTGCTGCAGAACCGTGAGAGCAATGTGTAGTGATCAAGTGCTATTTTTTCTCGGTGTTTTGGAGGGGAGCATAAGTGTACCGTTAGGAAGGTGGTATAAAATGGAAGCTGGGAGGTATAAGGTTATGAGGTGTGGGTTAGGATAAGATAGGGAGGTAAGTGATGAAGGATGTAATGGTAAAAGAGTAAGTTAGGATATGTTAGGGGTTTGGAAGGTAGGAAAGTGAATGGGGGGAGATAAAAGGATGTGAAGGATGGAATGAGGTTAGGTAGGTGAAGTAAAAGTAAGTGTGTATGAGGTTAAGGGGTAGGATATGATGTAGGAAAGTGGAGGAGGTTAAGATAGGGGATATGAAAGGTAGATGGAAGGTAATGATGATAGGAAGTGAGGTAAAGGTTATGAGGTGTGGGTTAGAAAATAGGGTGTAGGAAATGTAAGGAAGGGTCATATCACTTTGAGATTTTTCACCAAGATGAGTAGCTTGAGTATGGACCTCAAATCTTACAAGCCATGAGGATCCACTTGTAGTAGAGGAGCATATACTTGCATCTTGGGAGCTTATTAGGAGTTCGCCTTGAATTTGGGAATGTAGCGTCCTAAAATTGCGACACTTGCAATTTTGACTGCATTTGGGTCTTCACGATGGCGGCGCAATGTTGAACCTGAATGGAGACCCCAAAACCTGTTTATAACACCAAAAACTGCATTTTTCTGCACCTTGGCATGATCCCTCCTTGCACCCTGCTGTCCCGAAAGGTGGGACAATGGCGCCCAGCGCCCTGGTCCTTCTAGACTAGGGCGCCTAGCACCCTGGTCCCCCAGGACCATGGCGCCCAGCGCCCTAGTCCCTAGCCCTATTTTGGGCCCGGTCTCTTTTGGGCATCGGGTCTTTAAGTTTGCAGCGCCCTGGTCCCCCAGGACCATGGCGCCCAGCGCCCTAGTCCCTGGCCCTATTTTGGGCCCGGTCTCTTTTGGGCATCGGGTCTTTAAGTTTGCAATTCGGGAAATAATGTTTCCTGGTCGGCCTAAGGTCGGGAAATTCAGTCTATCAACCCTAATTGACAAGTATATAAACTACATTTCCTCTTCCAAAAAAGGGAGGAAAACATATGTGAGCAAGACGCGGAAGCAATATTCAAACATTCAAACATTCAAGCATTCAAACATTCCTTCAAGCAATTGAGCATTCTAAGTCTCCATTCAAGGCTAAGTGTTGCATTCAAGACAAGGATTCAACCATTGAAGAGGAGATCACTTACAACAGACAACATACAACATACATTACACCTTCGCATGTAAGAATACAAACATTCTTACAACAAGGTATCAATACTTGTTTACATTACAAACATTTACATTTACAGCATTCTCATTTCTTGGTTAATTCCAAAACTGGGGTTTGACCTAAAGGCAAACCCCTCATCCCTAACCCCCCAATCGTCCTCTCTTTTCTATGTGTAGGTTGCAGGTACGCGGCTGTAATTGAAGATCTGGAATCCTTGTGCAGAGACGAACAGATCCCCCTTCGTTTCGCGGATTTTTCAGAGGACCGTGTGCACGTCGGGCACCATCGTCCCGTCAACTTTCACTCAAATTTGCAGAACAGCACCATCTCGACATTTTACTGCTAATTCCAGGTCCGCAGCTTCATCCCATATCCCTATCTTTGTTTATAAGTGAATCTTTCCTACTTTACATGCATTCCTAGTTCAATCTTTATATCTACATTCTTTACAAAAGAGGGTATCCTTGATGTCACAACCCTTGAAACTCATTTAGAATCCAATCTTGCATTGCGTGGGATTGGATCTTGTGGGTTTCAACCCCTCTTTTGAATGTAAAGTCTCCCCTAAGTGAAAACCATCAACCCTAGTGACTCCCCCTTCTCTCTCCTTAGAGTTGGGGAGGGGAGAACGACTAGGGTTCGATTTTTCCGCTTTACATTTTGGTGAACCTGACGTGAACATCCTCATTCTGATTATTCATGGTTAGATCTGAAAATTTTTGCTTTCCTAATTATATTTCCTTTGCAAATTTTAGAGGTTGATTGCATAAAAACCCTAAAATTTCCTTTTTAAGTGATTAAACTTGTGAAATGTTTAATTGTTAATGCTTGTTTCAGATCTGCCCTTCTATTGCAAATTGTCAATTCATATTGGTGCTTTAATTCTGAAAATTAAGTGGTTAAATGTCAAAACCCTAATTTTTAAGACCTTCTTGATTCAACCTTTGACTGATAATTTCACTAATCAAAACACTTCCAAATCGGTTGTAACTTTGGATTCCACAATAAAATCACAATATCTCTCATCCCTGAAAATTTGGAAAAAAGTTGCGAGGACCGTGTGCACCCCGAGCGCCATCGTCCCCGACATTTTTTCCAAAATTTCGGGAGCTAGATCTTACTGTATTTTTCTGCTAAAATCCAGAATTTTGGCTGATTTTATCAATTTTAACACTTTCAAAATTAAAGTCAAAGTTGGTCTAGCGATTGCTTGGATAAAGGCTTCTAATCATTCAAAAATTGTTGAAATTAAAATTCATATCAAAATTGTGTTTCTTACAGTCCTAAATCTGAAAAGTGTGTTGGCATTCATTCAAAATTTTAGTGTTTTATTCAAATGTTTACAATTTGTGACTTTTGAAATTAAGTGTTTAATTGCAACAACCTTGATTTCCACTTTCAAATTCAAATTTTGCATGAAATCGGGTCAACTTTCAAATTTCAAAGCCTGCAATGCTTTCAGCATTCCCTCTAAAATCATAAAATTCAAAATTTCAGTTTCCCTCTCTTTTTCAAAATTCAAATTTTACATTTTTCAACAATCTTGGTAGGGTTCAATTTTGAGATTGCAACTTTAATTTGGCCTATCTACAGATCGTAAAATCACTCAATTTTTTCAGATTAGCTTTAAAATCATCATAACTTTCATCTCTGAAAATTTTGAAAAAAGTTGCGAGGACCGTGTGCACTCCGTTCGCCACGGTCCCGGACATTTTTTTTCGAAATTTCGGGAGATTGTCCTGATTGCATTTAATAGCTTAAATCTAGGAGATTGGCTGATTTTATTGAAATTTTCTACCTCTAAAATTCAAAATCTTCTCTCTCTCTTTAGTGCATGAGTTTTACAACAATAAGTCCTACTTACACTATTCCCGTTAGACGAAGCCTTAGAATTAAGTCTTTCCAAGGTGTAATTACTGAGGAGATGGAACCTAATTTGAATGGCTTTTTTAACGAGGACATGGGTAATTCCTCTAATCCTCTTAATGATGAAGAAGCTCTCCATGAGGTCTCTATAGAACAACTTTCAAAATTGGATAACGAATTTGATGATTTTTGACAATGGATGTCTCAAGAATACCTTGATAGTGAAGCTCTTTCATTAATTGAGGGTCTAAAACGTATAGTTCAAAGTGATAAGAATGGAATTGATATTTTGCATGGTATTGCACACATTGTGGATTCGAATGTGATGCCTATGAAGAGTTGTGCTGAAACTTTAGGTTATACACAACCTCCTACTCAAGTTAATCATTCTATTCCTTTGACAACTTCTATTGCTAGTATACCTACTTTTACATCAAACATAATGACTACTTCAATACAAGACATTCCACCTATGATCACCAGTCATGGGGGCAATCCCTCTTCTTCAATCAACCCTCTTCCTTCATTCAATCCAACTTCTTCATTCATTCCTTCAATAAGTGTTCCTATTATATCTCCACAAATGAACATGACGCAAGGGGGCAATTCATTTAACCCTTCCATTCCTCCTTGTAGTGTTCCTCCTTTCCAATCATCTCCTATGACTAACTATCATAGTGTCCCACCACCTTACTCTCTACCTTCTTTCAATAAAATAACACCTCCATCACAATCTAACACATCTAATATGAACTCTTCGACTGAAGCGACCATTAACAATCTTGCACAAACTGTCTCTTCTTTACAGCAACAAATTGCCTCTATGAATCAATCTAAGTTTAGTGTGCCCACATTTGATGTTGCGAGCCCACTTTCTCTTGACATTGTTCGAGCTATCCCCCCTAAACATGTTGAAATTCCGCAATTGGAGCTTTATAATGGTAAGGGTGATCCTCTAACACATGTTAAGACCTTTCAAACAATATGTACTGATTTTGCTTATGACCAAAGGTTGCTTGCAAAACTGTTTACTAGAACATTAAGAGATAAAGCCCTACAATGGTATTGCTCGTTGCCTTCTTATTCTATTACTTCTTTCGAACAACTTGCAAATGCTTTTATTCAACAATTTCAAAACAATATAAGTCCTAAAGTTACTTTGATTGATTTAATGCATTGTAAACAAGGTGTTAAAGAAAAAGTGACTGATTTCATTGGTAGATATAAGCATTTGTATGCTCAAATTTCTTTTCCAGTACCTGACAATGACATTCAAAGAATCTTTATTTCTAATTTAAAAAAAGATATTAGAGAAAAACTTCTATTTTCTGAGTTTACTTCTTTCCAACAGTTGTGCGCAACTCTTCACAATTATCAACTGACTGTGAGTCAAATGGAACAAGCAAATCCTATGGCTCCGAGTGATAAGGGTGATAGTAGTCAACAACCATTTGGGAAGTTTAAACCGAACAGAGAGTCCATTAAATTCAATGAAAACATCATCAACAACAATGTGAATGCGGCATCAGGTGTGCCTCCTATTTCTAAGTTTTTCAAGAAAGAAAGAAAGTTTACTCCTTTGAATGAATCATTGCATAGTATTAAGAATAAGTTATTGGAACAAAATGTGCTTACTCTCCCTCCTATAAGGCAAATAGATCCTACAAAGATTAATTCACCATATTTTGATAACAAATCTTTTTGTCAATTTCATCGTCATCCTGTGCATGATACTGAAAAATGTTTTGCTTTAAAGAGTAAAATTCAAGATTTGATTGATAATAATACTATTTCTGTTTCTGGAGTGAATGATAAAGGCAATACATCTGTAGCTCCTCCTAACCAAAATCTTATTTTTTTTACTGATCCATTGCCTTCTCATACCTCTAATGCGATTGATACTAATGATTCCTCTGTCTCACATAATGATCTTGTGTCTATGACTCCGAATGTGATTAACTCTGTAGAGCAGCAGAAAATCCCTAAAGAACTTTCCATCACCTTTGATTCTAGTGAAACTATCAGGGCACCTGATGGTCCTTTATATATAGTTGCAAAAGTCAAGAATACACCTTGCCGTGGAGTGCTTATTGATCCTTCTTGTATGGTTAATGTCATTACTGAAGAATTTCTTTTTACTTTGCAATTGAATCAAGTGATCTATGATGAAACAAATGTGGTTGTGAAACTAGTTGATGCATTTTCTTCTCCAGCAATTGGTTCTATTACATTACCTATTGAGGTCCATAACAAATCCCTTAATGTGGACTTTGCTATTATTCCATCATCGGAACAATTTCGTGTGAAGCTAGGCTATCCTTGGCTATCTTCCATGAAAGCTATTGCTTCTCCTATTCACAAGTGTTTGAAATTTCCCCATAATGGTGAAGTTGTTACTATCAATCATAGTCTCTTTAAACCAGCTGAAAGAACTTCTAGCGTTCCTATTGATTAATTTTGGCCTAAACAATTCCAATCTCTTCCTCCGCGAAGTGATCATCTTTTCAAATCTTATCAAAAGTGGAAAAAAGATATGATCCTATCTCTAAGTGAACCTAGAACACCCAAACTTGACATTCCTATCATTCTTGAGAAGGAAGTTCTTCCTTTGAAAGATAAAACTAATGTCTTTCCTCAAGAAGATTCCCAACCCATCCCTATGGATGTGACTATGCCTATATCTAATAAACTTCCTAAAAGTAGACCTATACCTCCTTGTCATGATGGACTTGGTCTCCTTCCTAAACCAAATATTCTTCCCTTATATGGAGCAGTTCCTCCTCCTTCCTCTTATGGAGAGAAGAGACCTTCCTCTTCTCCTATTGTTCAACCTAAGAGACCACAACCTAAACACCCAAGTGATAAGGATGAGAACATTCCTCCTCCTCAATCTTCTCAACTTCCTACTAAGACTAGACGAAATCGTTCTTCACATGAACGCCGACGAAAGCGTCATCTTAGAGCTCAAACTTTGCAATCCCCAAAAACACCTTCAGCCAGTATTATTCTATTTTCTCCTCAGCCGACGATTGAGCCGAAATCTCCTAAACATAAGATGCATGATGGTCTTGATCCTGTGCGAGTTAAAGATCCTATTTTTATAAATCTTGATGATGATATAGATGAAAATGTTATTCATGATGAAAATGTTATTCATGATGAAAATGTTACTCCTGTGCATTCTGATAGTGAGTATGAATATGTTGATGTTGATAACCATTTATCTAACGAATTTTCTAAAGCACTTATCCTAGCTCCTAGACAAGAACACCGTGGCTTGGGATATGAACATAGCCCTTGTTTGGATCTTGTGATAGCTCCATCTGCTGTGTTGGATGTTCCTCCTCTAGCGTGTTTCCTACCTTCCCGAAATATTGATCAACAAGATCGGGGGGTAGATGACGTGCTAGACTAGTTCATTAGCATAGCAGACTCTCTCCTCCTCTCTTGATCTCTTTTGTTACTTCTTCTATGTGTTATTCTCATTCTTCTATTTGTTGTCCTTAGTGTTGTCTACTTGAGGACGATGCAAAACATTGAGATCTCTTTTGGTCTCTTTCATGTTGACTCAAAAGACACATGTGTTTCCTTCTTCTAGGTGACCTTCCTTGATTGGGGAATGAAGAACAATTATGCATACATACATATGATATACATGAATTATCATACAGCATACTGACCCCGAGGACAGTGAAGTCACCTCGTGCTTTGTGCTTTGTGTCTATTATCCTTGGGCTTATCCCACACTTGGGGGCTAAATCCTTGTGATAACGTGCTCCTTTCTCATTTCTTATATGTATCACTACCTTAAAGCAATCACCCCCGGTGAGGCGTGTGCGATCGCTTTAACGTAGGGGGGCATACATCCCGTCCATATCTTTTCAAGATACTTGAAAATTTCTTGACAAATTTAGCTTTGCCATGTAAATTTTTGATATCTTTCTTGCATGACTCATAGTGAGGGAACCTTACTACTGACAGTCATGGTTCTCCATCATGATCTTCCCTTTTACTTTGTCAATCGAATTCGTAAGATCCTTAGTCCACTGGGGGCTTGGTGTATCTTGCCTCCTTAACGTGGTGAAAGTTTTTCAATGTTGTTTCCTTGTACTTTACCGGAAGTATGAGCATACGCTTATACTCCCACTAAAGTGGGGGCTAAATGTAGCGTCCTAAAATTGTGACACTTGCAATTTCGACTGCATTTGGGTCTTCACGATGGCGGCGCAATGTTGAACCTGAATGGAGACCCCGAAATCTATTTATAACACCAAAAACTACATTTTTTTGCGTCTTGGCATGATCCCTCCTTGCACCCTGTTGTCCCGGGAGGTGGGACCATGGTGCCCAGCGCCCTGGTCCTTCTGGACTAGGGCGCCCAGCGCCCTGGTCCCCCAGGACCATGGCACCTAGCTCCCTGGTCCCTGGCCCTATTTTGGGCCCGGTCTCTTTTGGGCATCGGGTCTTTAAGTTTGCAATTTGGGAAATAATGTTTCCTGGTCGGCCTAAGGTCGGGAAAATCAGTCTATCAACCCTAATTGACAAGTATATAAACTACATTTCCTCTTCCAAAAAAGGGAGGAAAACATATGTGAGCAAGACGCGGAAGCAATATTCAAACATTCAAACATTCAAGCATTCAAGCATTCCTTCAAGCAATTGAGCATTCTAAGTCTCCATTCAAGGCTAAGTGTTGCATTCAAGACAAGGATTCAACCATTGAAGAGGAGATCACTTACAACATACAACATACAACATACATTACACCTTCGCATGTAAGAATACAAACATTCTTACAACAAGGTATCAGTACTTGTTTACATTACAAACATTTACATTTACAGCATTCTCATTTCTTGGTTAATTCCAAAACTAGGGTTTGACCTAAAGGCAAACCCCTCATCCCTAACCCCCCAATCATCCTCTCTTTTCTGTGTGTAGGTTGCAGGTACGCGGCTGTAATTGAAGATCTGGAATCCTTGTGCAGAGACGAACAGATCCCCCTTCATTTCGCGGATTTTTCGGAGGACCGTGTGCACGCCGAGCGCCATCGTCCCGTCAACTTTCACTCAAATTTGCAGAACAGCACCGTCTCCACATTTTACTACTAATTCTAGGTCCACAGCTTCATCCCATATCCCTATCTCTGTTTATAAGCGAATCTTTCCTACTTTACATGCATTCCTAGTTCAATCTTTCTATCTTTATTCTTTACAAAAGAGGGTATCCTTGATGTCACAACCCTTGAAACTCATTTAGAATCCAATCTTGCATTGTGTGGGATTGGATCTTGTGGGTTTCAACCCCTCTTTTGAATGTAAAGTCTCCCCTAAGTGAAAACCATCAACCCTAGTGACTCCCCCTTCTCTCTCCTTGGAGTTGGGGAGGGGAGAACGACTAGGGTTCGATTTTTCCGCTTTACAGGGAAATACATATAGAGGAGATAGAATATTGATCAATACACATTACCTGGCCTCATCATGCATAAATACAAGAGGTATAGACTATAGCAAGCACATATCATGAGCCAAAGGATCATATTCGAGAGGTGCTTCATCTCCAATCCTCTACATTTTTAAGATCCACAAATGGGGTTGAGGATAAGTCTTGTTTACTAATTAGCTTGGACTTATGCTTTGGGTTGCATCTATATGTGAGCAACCTAAAGGCATAATTTTCAATGCAATTTTTGAGAGGACTTGCTTCCACCTTTTGGTACTAGGAGGATAAAATGCACCAACTCACATTGGAAACCCTCTCCAGATACCATTTTGGAGTGCTTCAAAGTGTGTTCTATTTCAAAATAATTTTGACAGAGATGCATAGATGAGTTTCACAATTTACATAATAAGGTTTCATAGTGGCTCAACATGAGAGTTAGTTTTTTGAGTTCTTGTAGTTTATAGATTACATTCAAGACAAGTTACTTGTCAATTATTTCATTAGGGGTGGAAAGCCCAAAATTTTAGTTTTCCTACACATGGCCAATCCAAATGACTTTAGGGTTGCTATGGAAAAGTCTCTTATGGAAAAGGAGGTACATGGGAGGACACAAGAGGCATGAGAGAAGTTTGTAACCTTGATTAAGGGACTAAAGTGTCCATAGGCCTCCCCATCCTTCAAAGGATACTTTAGACTTACTATATGATTTACAAAGAAAAACCCAATAGTATCAATATTAGGGACATAGGTCTACTAGAGCATAGTAGGGGCCATAGGGTAGTCACATTTGACCATCATAGACACAAGGATATTTTAGGTATGAGAGACTATAGGGCTATCAAGCTAGGCCTTCTATGACTCAACAACCTTTTAGGGGAGAATCTAGTGTTTTTAGTAATTAGGATCTTCTAATTATGGTGGGGCCTAGCCAACATAGGGTTATATGAGAGGCACATGTTATGTATATGTTAGTATTAGATAGAGAGTGCCCACAAGGTTTTAGAGTAGGTGGACACCATGCTAGGATGTCAAAGTAGATAGTTGATATGTGGGTCTTTACCCTCCCAACCACTCAACATATACCACCATGGGTCTTTACCCTCCCAAACACACAAAGGTCAAAGGAAGATTCACTGCTGCAACACTCACTTTTTTTGACAGTCTCAAGCACTTAGGACAGTCACTCCTTTCGTGGCCATTCTTCTTCACACAACACTCTCTAACATTAATTATGATGATAGTGTACCTCCTTAAACCTTCCACCAACACCTAACTCAATACCAAACTCTTTCCCAATCTCGCTAATGGACTAATTAACTCAATTCACTGTGAAATTGTGATGGTCAATGCAAGGTTTAGGACAGTAGTAATTAGGATCTTCTAATTATTGTGGGGCCTAGCCAACATAGGGTTATATGAGATAGGGGTAAGTTCAATAGTGATTTCTCCTCTACAACCTTTGCCAGTCTATGTGAAAATGAGAGCTTGACAGCATTCTTTCGCTTTTAGCTAGCTAAATTTTTCAAGAATTTTATCTCTAGATTTAATATTTCTTTTCTTGCATGAATCTATTAATTCTGAGATAACAGATCTTGCCTTCATGAATTGATCCTAGTTTATCCCTTTAACCCTGATTAATTTATTTAGAGTGTTTAGTTCCATTTTAATCCTTTCTTTTACAATTAAATATTATTAAAAAATTGTATTATTGTTCCAAATTTTGTGGATATTTAGGAGACACAAATAAAATATAAATGTAATCATTCCATATTTTTGTAGGAGATATTGGAATGAGACTAATAGGAAGATTAGTAAACATGAGTCACAATGAGCACTTTAGAATAAATCTAAACATTATAAGGAAGAGTAGCTTGGAAAAATAGAAGTGTAATTTATTTTCCAATATGCAAGATTATTACCTGGGAAAGAATCTTGAAAGAGGATTGAAAAGATTCCTTGAGCTAACATTGTCTCACTTATCCAAAATTATGAGGAAGGATTCATTAATGAAATGGTCATTAACAAGACGGAGAGAGTAATAATTAGGAAGAGATAGATTTCACATGCTACTAGGTGACTAGATTGGAGAGAAACTAGAGGCAAATCATTTAGCTTGGCCATGACACAAAGTCTTAGAATAGATGCCAACCTTGGTGAATGGAATGAAAATCCCAAACAATTAATGAGTGGTGAGACAAGTAGAGGCATCTATAAATTTTGTTTTGAATAAAATAAAGAAAAAATGGGACTAAAACCAAGGGAAATGCACATGGAAAGGATATGATGAAAATCAAAATAAATAGTTTGAAGATAATATTAGTTACCTAAAGGATATCCCACTTGATTATTTGGTATATCATAACTATTTTGACAAATTTTGAAACCATTAGAGGTACCTTTTGCTTCTGTAGATGAGGCATTCATTCATGTTGAAGTTGTGATAGCTTATTTGCCTCTTTATAGGCAACAAATTATCCATACGAATTATCATATATACTTGTAACCTCCATCCCAAACCACCTATTTCACTCTTCTTCCTTTGTGTACATATTTTATTCTTCCATTGCCTCTTCGCTTACCTAAATTCAATCCAAAACATAGTGTATATAGCATCAAAAAAATTCCATATTTGATTAATATTATCCACAACATATCGAAAAGACAAATACCACACTTACTGTGTCATCAACCAAAGATAATTTACTTACATATTCAAAGAGTTCAATAATGGAGAAACATCCATGCGGTGCTCTACACATGTCCTTGAAGGTTCAAGAAATACTTATCCTCTATTGGTCCAAACTTTAAATCACTTTCCATGCATGAAAATAATTGCAACCATACACAATTTCCCACCCAATAGATTCTCTCAAACTAGTTTACTATCTTAACATAGGGTCAAAGAAAAGCGGGCCAAAATAGGAATCCAAGTGTCTTAAAAGCCTTCAAGACCATAGTGGTGAGGATTGAAATTCTTTCTTTAGTGGTATCTTTCTCTAGATTAATTAGTTGGGGATTCTATTAGGACCTTTTCCTAATTAAAAAATATATATAAAGATTACATCCCTAAATATTGCATTCATAATAGAATGAATTTCTGCAATATTGAGACTAAATTCATAATAGATTTATAATGATGAATAAAGAAATATTTAAGATTATCAAAAAATTGATGTTCTCTTTCTCCCAACCGTCATTGGATATTGGGTGATCTTTGAGGCATTATGTCAAATAGTTCATGTGCCTTATCTAAGCTTACATATTTTGCATGCATGTGTACCTGGGTAGTTGCACTACAACATCTATACTCACTAATCACATTTGGTTGGAAGTTTCTAAATCCATTTCAAACACATCTTGTGCATATCCTGCAATCATAGCATTCCATTAGATCGCGTTTCTTTGATGCATCTCACTAAACAGTTCATGCGCTTTCATGTCTATACTTCCACATTTTCCAAACATGTCAAACAGAGCATTTCCAACCGTAAGCATCTGATATTAATTGCCCTTAGCTTCTGCTTTGATGGAAGCCCATACTATGTTCCAAAGCTGCCATTTTGGCACAGGTAGAGAGTACATTGGCAAATAAAACTAATCGAAATGGAAATCTATTTGTTGCATTGACTGCATTGTGAGGATGCTTATGTATTTCATCAACAGCATAAAGAAGGAAAGGACATGAGAATATCTCCTCGGGGAGGTATTCTATGATAGCTACGAGGTAGATGAGAGTTTCTTATGCCATTTGCTTTGTTCTATGCAGTCAAATGCGAGAACACTATTTGAATTCAAATGCTAACGGTGATTGTCTTTTTAACGGAAACGGATGGGAAGGGATGTCAAGGGAAGGAATGGGCCCACAACACACCTAAGCAGTCAAAGCTTAGTGTGTTTTGTTTAAGGCTGCCCCCTTAAGACATCATAATTGATTGGCTCTTCACTCCTAAGACCTTCAAAAGTCTTTAATGGCTTCATTGAGTCCTTTTGTCTTCCAAATGCACCTGCACCAACTTGAATTCTCCTTCAATGCTTGATTGCATGTTCACTTGGAATTGAATTGATTTTATAACTAAGAGATCACTTGAATTGTAGGTAGACCCCTTCAAATGACGGGGTAGGCTTCCTTTTATACCTTATATATGTCTTGAAAGCATTGTATCCTGATGGCTTTAAATTAAAGTACTTTCTCTTCTATCTGGTATTGGTGGAGCAGAGGTTGCATTACATCGTCCTAGGATACATATTTCCACAGACACAACACAAGTTAAATGTATCCCAAGTTGATGCAAAGCAACCTTTG
Organism: Cryptomeria japonica; assembly: GCF_030272615.1. Classification (NCBI taxonomy): domain Eukaryota; kingdom Viridiplantae; phylum Streptophyta; class Pinopsida; order Cupressales; family Cupressaceae; genus Cryptomeria; species Cryptomeria japonica. The sequence goes on from NC_081406.1 coordinate 535,026,984, forward strand.
CTCCAGAGATCACCAAAAAATAGAGAAAGAACTTTAATTTAATGCCATCAGGATAAAAGTCTTTAATCAAGACAGATAAATGGTATGCAACTAGATCTATTTGGAATGCATTACCCAAACACTGCAATCGATCAGTCACCTTTGAAAAGAAAGTGGTATGATGAAATATTTAGACATAAAATAGATGAAATGCACTCCATACTACTGCTGCACAATATTTTGGTCGATGATATTTTTAAAATAGTAAAGGAAGGTGTATGGAACAACCAAATTCTGATCATTATAAACAATGAATATTTTAAGATCCTTTTATGATATGTAAGTTGAGAATATTTTATGAAAGGTCCCTAAATGAATACACTTTAAACTAATTTTAATATACCTTGAAGTGTGCAATATGGAAGGTTTGTATTCTTAATCTCCTGCCCATTTCTTAATTTAAAAGATGATATCTTTATTAACTTGATTTATCCTTCAATTCTTGATGAATGCTTGATTACATGTTCACTTGGAATCGAATTGATTTTATAATTAAGAGATCACTTGAATTGTAGGTAAACCCCTTCAAATGACAGGGTAGGCTTCCTTTTATACCTAATATATGTCTTGAAAGCATTTTATCATGATGGCTTTAAATTAAAGTACTTTCTCTTCTATCTGGTATTGGTGGAGCAAAGGTTGCATTGCATCATCCTAGGATACATATTTCCGCAGATACAACACAAGTTAAATGTATCCTAGGTCGATGCAAAGCAACCTCTGCTCCAGAGATCACCAAAAAATAGAGAAAGAACTTTAATTTAATGCCATCAGGATAAAATTCTTTAATCAAGACAGATAAAATTTGAGTTTGATTTTCATCATTTACTTTGCCAAATTCTTCACACATAACTCCTGAATCAATTTCCTACTCACAAGAATTTTATTATGTCTCAAATATAGGGAAATAGAAGGCTTCAAATAGAAAACTTGAACATGCAACTAAATCCATTGACTAACCAGAAGAACAAAATTAAGAAACGGTTTGATCATCTGAGAGATTTTGTAGACTTGCAACTCACCAGCTAAGTTTTTGCGGGTAAGAATTTTTTTTGTTTTGGTTATGGTTGTGGTGTTTATAGGGAGACATTTACAAATTTATATCTATTTTCACTATTTAATGGTTTATGAGTTTGTAATGGTAATTTAATGTTCTTTCATATTTTTGTATATATTCTTTATAATAGCCTATTATATTGATTTGTTCTATTATGCATAATGGTGTGGGTCAGACGACTTTGTCGTCAGTGCATGAAAGCATTGAATGAGTTCTACTTTTAAAAATTACATGAAACATTTTTAATTTATTTGATTCAGTGTTATTTGCAAAAAATGATTATCAATGATGTTTCCTTTCTCCAAGAATTGTCTAGGATCTTTCCATCAGATAATATGTAACATCGAATGACTAAATCTTTTCATTACAAATGCTTATTTTATTTAATTATTATCTGAGCGTGAATTAAAATTTACATCTGTATGGAAGTAGAACATACAAGTTGAAGAGTCATGTGCAAGCAAATTTCCTAAAAGAAAGCAAGCAGGAATTATCTTGAATGACATGGAAACAAGCTCATCAGCTGCCTAGAAGAGAGCAATTGGAGAATGGCAAAGGAAAGTGTTTAAGGGTGATAAATAGATAGATAGTATGCAATACAAATGAACAATGTCTGCGGTGTCTGATGTGACGTCTCTAATTTATGTCCGAAGGGACTAACTGTTTTTGGAGTTCCTGCAAAACCTATTGGGCCATGCTTGGAGGAAATCAATGTGTTCATGCAAGGAGCACCTTTTTTCTATTATTAGAATGATACTTTTGCATCGAGGGATATTTGGAAGTCAATATCCAAAAATTTCTATAGTGTGGAACCAGAGTTGGCAGACTCGAAGTAATTTTCAGCTTTCAGAAGACCAAGAGGTTATGTACACAATCTCCCAATAGAAGGGCAATTTCAAGCATTACCTCTCACCCCCATGACTATTCAAGAAGAACTTCCTTAGACAAAGGACTATTGGCCTCCATGGGATCAACGAAAAAAATTAAAGCATAGACTCTAGACGATGTGGTGGTATCCTTCGTGAAGAACTCTGCACTATAATTGAAAATTCATGAGGGAAACTACAAGATAGTGAAGAGAAATACAATCTTGAAAAGTGGGAAGAATGGATCTTGGTTTGGGTGGGGCCAAGTCAGGCGGCTCCTCTAGAGATTGACGAGATAGAAATCATATTAGGATTTGAAAAAGATCACACTCGTGGAACTTTGTGTGCGAGTGATCGATTGTGGTGTTTGGGTAATGCATTCCAAATAGATACAGTTGCATTCCAAATGGGTAATGTCTTGATTAAAGAATTTTATCCTGATGGCATACAACTGTATCTATTTGGAACGCATTACCCAAACACCGCAATCGATCACTCACACATGAAGTTCCATGAGTGTGATCTTTTTCAAATCCTAATATGATTTCTATCTAGTCAACCTCTAGAGGAGCCACCTGACTTGGCCCCACCCAAACCAAGATCCATTCTTCCCACTTTTCAAGATTTTATTTCTCTTCACTAACTTGCAGTTTCCCTCATGAATTTTCAATTATAGTGTAGAGTTCTTCACGAAGGACACCACCACATCGTCTAGAGTCTATGCTTTAATTTTTTTCTTTAATCCCATGGAGGCCAATAGTCCTTTGTTTGAGGAAGTGCTTCCTGAATAGTCATGGGGGGGAGAGGTAATTCTTGAAATCGCTCTTCTATTGGGAGATTGTGTACATAACCTCTTGGTCTTCTGAAAGTTGACAATTATACTTCGAGTCCGCCAACTCTTGTTCCACACTATAGAAATTTTTGGATATTGACTTCCAAATATCCTTCGATGCAGAACCATCATTCTCATAATAGAAAAAAGGTGCTCCTTGCATGAACATATTGATTTCCTCCAAAGTGCGGCCCAATAGGTTTCGTAGGAACTCCAAAACTAGTTAGTTCCTCCAGATATAAATTAGAGACGTCACATCAGACACTCCAAACATTGTTTGTTTGTATTGCATACTCTCTATCTATTTATCACCCTTTAACACTTTCCTCTTATTTTCTCCAATTGCTCTCTTCTAGGCAGTTGATGAGCTTGTTTCTTTGTCATTCAAGATAATGCCTGCTTGCTTTCTTTTAGGAAATTTTCTTGCACATGACTCTAAAGCTTGTATGTTCTGCTTCCGTACAGATATAAATTTTAATTCACACTCAGATAATAATTAAATTAAATAAGCATTTCTAAAGAAAAAATTTAGTCATTCAATGTTACATATTATCTTACAGAAAGATCCTAGACAATTCTTGGAGAAAGGAAACATCATTGATAATCATTTTTTGCAAATAACACTAAATCAAATAAAATAAAATGTTTAATGCAATTTTTAAAAATAGAACTCGTTCAATGCTTTCATTCACCGACGGCAAAGCCGTTTGACCCACATCATCTCTCGCCATCGAAATTCCAACAACAACTAATGGAACGTTCGACAAGGATGTTGTGCATCCGACGACACTCCTCTGTCATAATTTTATCCTTTGGAGTTGGAATTCCGATGATAGGCCAAGATCGCGACGGTATTCTTTCAGGGTATGAGCATCCATGGTGGTCGTCGAAAGGTTGGAGGTGATGTCACAATTGTGACGACCACAACGATAGTCGAAACTTCCGACACAAAGTTTTCAACAGCTTTTTTTGTCGGTAGTGCGACGAAATTGTGTCGGAATTTCGATGATTTGCTGTCAAAATTTTGACCTGAATGTACTAGTGTGGTATGAGATCCCTTGCCGGGGCATGTATGAGATTTCCATGAAGCTGACATTTCTCACAAGTCTTAGCAAATTTAATGGCATCTTTTTCCATGTCTAGCCAGTAGTAGCCAACCTGTAATAGTTTCTGAGCTAAAGTAAAACCATTCGAATGAGATCCACAAATACCTTCATGAACTTTTGATAATGTACGTTGAGATTCTTCAGTTTCTAGACATCTAAGCAATGTACCATCCAAACCTCATCTAAATAAATCATTGGCTATGATAACATACCATGAAGCGTTGCGAGTTTGGTTTCTTTTCTCATTTTGGGTAAGATTTCTAGGGATAATTTGGCCGCATAGATAGGAATAGATGTGGCTGTATCGGGATGAGTCATGTCCAATAATAGAACAGACTATTTGGGTCTTAGGAGAATCATAAGCGGGGTAATATAACTCTTCCACCAGGAAATCAAAGCAAAAATTGGACTCCTGTAGCTCAGGTATAGATGCCAAGGTGGCCATAGCATCTGCTGCTCTGTTTGCTAATCTAGGAATCTGTTGGAATGATACAAAAGCAAAGTACTTCTTGAGATCGTCCACCATCCTCTTGTAAGGCATCAATTTCTCATCTCAAGTCTGATATATATCGTTGATTTGATTGATGACCATCTGAGAATCTCCATAGATATGTAATTCTACAACCTTCCATTCAATAGCTAGTTTTATTCCATTCACCAAAGCTTCATATTCTGCAATATTGTTTGTGTAGGGAAACAGAATCTTGTAAGACTTTGGGATTGAATACTTTTGAGGAGTAATAAATAATATGCCAGCACTTGAACCATTTTGAGTAAAGGAACCATCGAAGAACATCTTCCAGGGTTGTTGAGTAAGGTGCATTATAGATTCATCTGGAAACTCTATATGAAGTGGTTGAGTATCTTCAAGTGGAGCTTCAGCAAGTTGATCAGCAATTACCTATCCTTTTATGGCTTTGCATTCCACATATTCAATGTCAAACTTTGTAAGGATCATTACCCATTTTGTCAATCTTCCTGTAAGTGTTGCTTTATTAAGAAGATACTTGAGTGGATCGATTTTGGCCACCAACTTTACTGAATGTGCTAGCATGTAGTGCCTCAGTTTTTGTGATGCAAAGACTAATGCCAAGCATGCTTTTTCTATTATACTATAGTTCATTTCATAAGACATCAATGTCCTGCTGATGTAATAAATAGCTCATTCCTTTTTGTTGTCATCTTGTTGCGCCAGAAGTGCCCCCAGTGATGAATCAGTTGCTGATATATATAAGATTAGTGGTTTACCCTGAATAGGTGGCATCAATATCGGTGGATTAGATAGGTACTCTTTTATCTGTTGAAGATGTTGTTCACACTGCTGATCCCAGTTGTATATTATTCCTTTCCTCAATACCGTTGTGAAAGGTTGAGCTTTGTCTGCCAACTGAGAAATGAATCTTCTAATGGATTGGAGACGTCCCTGTAGACTTCTCATTTGATTGATATTCTTCGGGGGCGGCATTTCCATTATAGCTTGGACCTTCTCAGGATCAACCTCAATTCCCTTCTTTGAAATGATGTAGCCAAATAGTTTACCAGATGTCACTCTAAATGCACACTTCTTTGGATTTAATCGGAGCTTGAACTTTTCCATTTTGTCAAGTATAGGACCTAACTCTTGAATATGCGTTGATCTTTTCATAGTCTTCACTAAGGTGTCATCAACATAATCTTCCATATTCTTATGCATCATATCATGAAAGATAGTTGTAACTGCTCTTTGATAGGTCACTCCTGCGTTCTTCAACCCAAATGGCATAACGTTCTAGAAAAAGGTTCCCCACGCATAGGTGAAAGCTGTCTTTTCTTGATCTCCAAGAGCTATTTTGATTTGATTATATTCTCCATTAGTGAGTACATTTCATACTCAGCAGTCATGTCGATTATCATATCAATATTTGGTAATGGAAAGTCATCCTTTGGACATGCTTTGTTAAGATCTCTAAAGTCAGTGCAAACTCTGATAGATTTGTCTGCCTTTGACACAGGTACTATGTTTGAAATCCATTCGGCATAATCTATAGCTCTAATGAATCCAGCTTTGAGCAGTTTTTCTAGTTTAGCCTTAACCAATAATTCTACATGCGGGTGCATCTTACAGAGTTTTTGCTTAACTGGTTTTACTCCTGGTGTGATTGAAAGATGGTGCATAATGAGATCAGGATCCAAGCCTGGCATATCAGAGTATGTCCATGCAAAGTTTATTTTCTTTTCTAAGAACAGCTAAGTGAACTCCTTTAATTCTTCTGCTGATAGTGATTGAGCTATATGAATGATATGTGGTATCTCTTGACTCCCAATGTTCACTAGTTGAGTTGGCTCAATCAATATAGAGGACCTTTCCTAAAAAATGACTTGGAAGTATATCAAGTATCTCACCTTTAGGCACCTCAGAGAGTTTTTCACCTTTAGGTACATCATTTATTTTCTCTTTTTTAGATTCTGACACCACCACAATATGGTTTTCGCCATCAGATCTTTTATTTTTATTTTTCTTGTTTTTGCGACTAAGATACTTGATATTCGCTTTAGTCATATTTTCACTCTGTTCACTGGTGGAAGAGTCTATAGGTTCGACTGCATTGAGATAATAGGCTAATGTATAGTCATTGGCAAAAGTAGGTAAATTCATGGGTTGGTTCTGTAGAGTACAGTCAATCAATTCAGGATGTACTAAAGATAAATTTTGGATAGGTTCAAGAGCGTTCACAGTATTGTTATGACAGTTGCGGATCGAAAAATCGAGTTCCAGAATGATATCTTGCGTAAGTGTCTCGAGACCAAGAAGATTTAAATCATGATTATTAAAGTTCACGTTAATATTTAATCGATCTAATCCGATAGACATACTTGTAACATCGTTCACTACGCCAGACTAGACTTCATATCGTGGTTTAACCATAATAAGACTAGTAGACAATTTTTCATTGTTTGTATCTGATGATTCAGAATTTGAGGCTGAGTAGATATTGTCTTGAATAAGACTGTCATCAGAGTCATCGAATGAAGTTTCCAAATCTCCTTCAGGTGATTTAGTAAGCATATGTATGGTATCAATACCAACATCTTCAATACTACAAGTTCCTTCATGTTGTGGTTCATTTGTCATTTGTATCTGACACACTTGTTGACATGATCTTGCTTTTTCTGTGACTTGTTGTCATCTACTCCATTCAGCTTCTTCTAGACTGATAACTCGCTCTTGTTCTGTAGCTTCCAACTCTTCTTGTGTAGTGCTATACCTGATTTGTTCTGTTTTAGGATAAGGGCACATAGATGAGAAGCTTTCTAGTACTCTCCCTTCTTTCAGTCCTTGTTCATAATTTGCTTGTCTCCTTTGTCTAATTTCTTGTATTTCTTTCTCTAGTTTTATGCACATCAGCTCTTGAGTATCATCTATGACACCACTAGGTTCTTCTGAAGTTCTTGTAGTGGATGTGTCTGAAAGATAGTCAGGACCCCATTCATACTCGTTTGAATCAGTCTCTAAATCGTCTAACTGCTACCTATCAGTATATATGATTGGAACTTTTAATGATGCAAACAATTCTCTAATTCTTACTACCTCATCTCTTATATCCTCAGGGACCTCAACTTCTTGTATTATTGTAGCTGATACCACCGAAGTCTGAGCACTGACTATTTCTTCTTTCTTGACTGTCGATTCCTCTTTCTCTTTTCTACACTCTACTTTTGTTTGTTTATGATTTGTTTCATGTAATGTTGAGGGCGATATCCTTTTTGAGCATTTAGACTTACAAACATGTTTTTGGTCTGATGTCTTTTTCGGATTGTATCCCAGTCCAGCCTTATCATGTGTGGATTTGGTTTGTAGCTGAATTGGTTCAGTAATACCTTCTTTTTGTTTGCCCAAAGGACCAATACCTGAGTACCCCATGCGCTAAATCATTTTGTAACCATGACCATATTGGTTTGAGGAAATCTCACAATGTCATACCTCCTCATTTTGACTATCCTCCTTAAAGAGCCAGTTAAGAACAGCATCCTCTTCTATTTCATCTGCCAAGGAGGTAGAAGACTGTACAAAGAGACCGTCATATATAGTATTTGGAGCTGAAGTTTGTGTTCTCATAACCTCTGATGGTTTGCCCAACTATTTTGGTGATGGAGGGAGAGAAACTAATGAAAGTACCAGTTCTATCTAGTAGCCATCCATGCCAGTATTTGTAATCTTCAATCTCTTTTCTAAGTCCTTCATCAGCGCTTCTAGATCTTCATTTGGAGAGGCTTCCCTATTATGAGGCACAAAAGTATCTACACCTTTTGTTAATGCATTACAGACGACATTTGTATTAGCGGGAATACTAACTTCAGCCCTGTTATAGGGAAACTTTAAGCATTGGTGATATGTCGACGGTACTGCCTTCATTTCATGAATGCACGGCCTGCCCAGTAAAATATTGTATGATAATGGAATATCAAGAACCTGTAAAAGGACATCTCTCTCTACCAGTCCCACTCTGATTGGTAATGATACTAGACCTTTGGAGGTCCTTCCTTCCTCATCATAGGCTTTTATTGTTATTTTCTTGTTGGGATCAATAACATTTTCAGAGAATCCTAGTTGTGTAAGCAGATGATAAGTACAGACATTCAACCCCGCACCTCCATCTATCAAAACACGTTTAACTATGTGTTTGTGGATCATGCCCTCAATATGCAATGGTTGGTTATGTGGATGATTTGATGAATTGTCATCTTCTTCAGAGAAGGTCAAATAGTGAGGTGAAGTCAGATGACCCACCATAGACTGAAACCAATCAATGTCTAAATCTTTTGGAACATTGGTAGTGAGAAATGCTTTGTCTAAGATTTCTTTGTGAGCAGATGAGAGTTGTAGCAATTCAAAAATTGAAATTTGAGCATTTGTCCTCTTCAACTGTTCAACTATGCTATATCCAGAAGATGATGATGAAGTTAACCTTTTAAATTTGTCCAAGGTTGATTATTTTTGTTTGTTTGGCAAGGCTATAGGGTTTTATGTTTCTTGAGCCGGGTTGGAAGAACTAGCTCCTTGGAGGGTGACTTTCTTTTGAGATCAGGTCAGAGCTCTTGCATATCGTGATTCATTTGGTTTATCTTGAACTATAATCACATTGCAATATTCTGAGTGTGAAGGCTCTATCATGTCGATAACGTTGTCTGGACAGGCATAAGTATAATTTACTTTGGCAACTCCTTTTGTTTTTGAGTAAAAACCTTGTTCATAAACAGGCAAAGGGTCTTTAAATGCTTTATGATTAGCATTGGTTGGATGATTCCCAACAACAACTTTACCAGCATCTATGAGATCTTGAATCTCATGTTTTAGCTTCATGCAATTGTTTATGTTATGACCCTTATTCCGATGGAAGTCACAATATTCATTTTCTCTCCACCATCTTGGTTTGACATCTGGATCATATGGTCTAGAGTTATCTGGTAGTGTTATCAAGTTGTTTGCCAATAGAGTTTTGAAAGAAGATTCATATGATTCTTCGAGAGGAGTAAAATCACGTTTAGGTTTGGAAAGCCAAGGCTTTTCTTTGAACCATTTCTTTGCTTTCTTTGGTGGATTCTCTATGATAGCCTCAGCAGCTTTAAGTGCTTGTGTACCACTAGCCAAGTTGAATATTGTGGATTTTGAGTTGGTTTTAACAGTATCTACTACTCCATCGTTAACAACATTCTTATTGTTGTCTTTGCCAAATTTCCAATACTTGTTCTTCTCTTTAGAGCTAGACCTTGTTTGTGTTTCTTTCCAAGGTGTGATATCCCCCTTCTTTATGAGCACATCTTCTATTCGAATGGCGTTATCTACCATTTTGTTAAATGATGGGTGTACTTGCATTTGTACGCTATATTTCAGTTCGGGGACCAAGTTATTGACAAATATATCCATTTTCTCAGAGTCTGGAATGGGTCGTGGGTACCTAGAGAACATCTTTCTCCAGTGTTGGAGAAAAGTAAGAAGAGGTTCCCCTATTTTTTGTCGAGTATTACAAAGATCGATCATAGTCACAGGATGTCGAATGTTATATGAGTATTATTGTAAGAATAGCTAGATTAGTTCTTCAAATGTTTTTATTCCTTTGGGTAGACTTGAGAACCATTCCATTGCTTGACCCCCCAAACTCCTTCAAAAGAGACGCATGAGGTATGTTTGATTGTGCATGAACTCCATACAGGCAGCACTAAACTCCCTAACATGATCTTGAGGATCTGAGGTACCATCATATTTGTCAAACTTTGGTATCTCCACTTGTGAAGGAAATGGAGGCATGTTTAGATTTTTGTCAAATGGGAAGGGACATATTGTTTCCAGAGAATATTATTTTGGGGTTTTGTCCTTATTTTTGAATTCTGTTATCTCCATCCGTAAGGCTAGCAATTGTTTGTGTACAATGAGTATAGGCGAGTCTTCCTTTTTAGTAACGAGTGTCTGGACATCATATCCAGTAGGAAGTTTGGCACCTTGTTTTGCTAGTTCTAAAAAATAGTCTTCCTTTTCTCGGGTCATGATAGCTTTCATCATTTTTCTAAAGTCTTTGTCCTTTTGACAGTCAAGGATTTCTTTTTCTGGAGGTTCAATGTTTTCGTCAGTCTCACTTGATGATGAGGATTCATTATGATTTTCGGGAATATTACGGTCGTTTTTGTTTTTGTCGTTGTATTCTGTCTGATGTATAGTGGGAGATTTAGGTTCATCAAAAACTAGTCTTCCTGATGATGATGGCATATCAGTGAGTGGATCCTTCACATGGAATGGATTATCTTGATAGGTGAAGGTTTGTTCTTTGTCTTTGGCTTGTTTCTTACAAGAACTCCTGGTTTGAGTAGGCATCTTTAGGGATTAGTGCGACCTAAAGTTTGTTTGTGATGCAGAGGTCAAGATCAATTTTAGAGCTAGTTGTTCTATTTAGAGTATTTGTTTGGGAGAAACAACTGAGATTCAGTCTGGTTTCAAGAATGATCTATCCTGTATAAGACGTTTACCTAAGTTGATTATAAGTGTAGTGTAAGATTCGGTCTAGTTTCGGGAATGATCTATCCTGTATAAGATGTTATCTAAGTGACTAAAATTTGATACGTAGTTGATTGAACTAGCTGAAAGGTGATCGACCAAATCATGCAAAGCAAATGGCAAAGGTACACTATCTTAATCCATTTATGCTCAAGAAAATTGATAACCAGTATTATGTTTGTTGTAAGCTGTTTTTAGGTAGGTTTGACTGTTCTGTTCTGACAAAATCAGAGACTCGTACGATAGGATTTTTCGAACCACGCAACAATTTAGCAGCTACGAGATGACAATAGTTTTTTTTCGTACGAGTTGTTGCCTCGTACCGTATGACAAATGGGTATGTTCAAGATGACAGAAGACTTAGGACAGTTATGTTTCATACGATACATGATACAGAGACATACGACAGATGAAAGTGACTCGTACGATATATGATCTGGAAGAGGATGACAAATCAGAAGACTCGTATAACACAGGATGTGATGTAGGACGATAAATTATCAGACTCGTACGACTGTTCATAGGACAGAGCCTAGAAATTCTATAAAAAAAATTTGATTATTGAGTATGATAACTGAGTATGACCAATTCTGAGATGGACTGATTTTGAACTAGGATACAGAATTCCGACTTAAGATGAACAAGTTTCTAACACGAACAGAGTTTTGACTTAGGATGGACTAGTTTCTGACATGGACAGAGTTTCAAATCACTGAGTTGTTTCTGGTCTTCTCCAATTTGGGTATTTCCAATTTTTGTTTCAGGGATGAAAAACACAAAAAACAAGTAGTATGTATAGTGACTCCAATCATAGCATGCAAACCCTAAGGAATTTGGTGAGGAAAGAAAACTTTTGCTTGTAGACTCAGGTACACACCCAATAGCTAATCAGAATATGGCCACTGAGTCTCACGCAATGGATTCTCAATGTCGTATTATCCGACTCCAAACGCTAATGGGGGCACGAAATGACAAGTATCTTGGGAGAGTTACTATTTCTCTTGCACATATATTATCTCCCTTTCGGAGGTGAACTGGGTAGCTTCTAATTTTGAATTGGATTTAGTCAGGGATCCATTCGGCGCGTTGAGGTATAAACTCAATTAAGAGGTCTCCTAGCCTTGAAAACCAAGGTTTAATATACCCGAAGGTATGGAGGAGAGCTATTCCCGAGCACTTTCATTGACTTGATTTTCATCAAAATCACATTTATTTTATAGTGGATTGGAATACTTGGCATTTAGTCATTCCCACTTAGGTCGTTCCCCTCACACTAGCCGTAACGACTTTAAGAGTTTTTCAACCCCTCAGGAGGGCAGGCCTGCTAAAGATGTACAAATCTCAAACAAAGAAAAAGCTTCAAGGGTCTGGATTTCTGATTGTCTAGAAAAAGACAAGAGCATACTCTCCTACCTCTCAGAATCTTCTAAAAGCATGAAAGACAAATTTGTTCTTTAACCAGATAGCAAGTTAGGTTCCTAAAAATGAATTTAAAGAATACATGATATTTAGTCAATTCTCCTTAAGCAACCTACAAAGACAACGAATCAGTAGTCATATTGTCTTTGTGCGACAAGCATATTCTTCGACAAGTGTTCTACAGAAAACTGATTAGGCTATGAAAAATTCTAAGATAGGCAGATAAACAGTCAGAGTTAGTTGTCAGAATAAAAAATCATGAAATTTGCCTTTTAACCAGAAAATACAGAGTCGTACGACAGTATAAAAACTCGTACGATACAAGATCCTAACTTGTACGAGACAGGATTCTTGTTCGTACGATACCTGCAGTTTGTCATTCGAGCCTGTGGGAAATGTCGTACGAGATGTACGGATGAAAAATTGAAAAAAAAATTGAAATCTAGAAAATATCAAAAAAAAATAGAGCAGTCAGTCTTGGAAGCCAAAAAAATGTAGTCTTCGGCCCCATGGTGGGCACCAGAGATGTGTGTGTGAAAAAGTGGTATGTAGCTGCAAGCACAACACTTCAATTAAGTCATTATATGCATGGTTAATATTCAATAATCAATAAGTAAAAAACCATAACAAAGCGACTAATTGCCTTCTAAAAGATGTGAGTATAAGATTACTCTCAGATTGTTATAAGCAATACCAGTGACTAGACTACACCAAGACGAAGGATTTAATCTATATGATATTTAACTATATGGATGCAAGATGGGTGAATAATTCAAGCAATGATGGATGCAAATAATCTAAAAAGCACAATAATCTTCAATGACTCCAGAGCGAAATTAGCGCGATAATAATCTCCAAGTGTGTTCTCAAAAATCTCTGGGGTAAATTGAAATGAGAGCTGAAGACTGAATTTATAGAGAATTGCAAGAGAAAAAGCTTAATTTAGGATTAATTGAAAATAATTGAGAAATCATATTTAGTTAACCTTGAGATAGATTCCAATTATAGTTTAATTGAAATGCATTCAAATTAGAAGTCCAAGTTGCATTAGAAATAATGATAAATTAATTCCATGCATATATGATAAAAATAGATAATTCCATGCATATATTTGATTTATTCAAGAAAAAGGTCTTTTCAATGCAACTGAACTTCTTTTTCAGAAAAGCTTTGAGTTCCAATTTTAGAGAGTAATTCAATAATTCAATTTAATTACTTTTCTAATTTCAAGTTCTAAATTTAGAAAAAGAAATAATATCTCAAGTTTGATTTCTCTCTCAATTCAATTATTTTTTTGTTTTATTTTCAATTCAACTCTTTGTTTTGTAATTAATTCCTCTTTTGTAATAAATTAATTCCTTTTGTATGATTAAATGGCAAATTTATTAATTAATTAAATATGCAAGAATATTTAATAAATTAAAATGGCATAATTGATCAAAATGATATTATTGGAAATGATTCAATTAATTAAATAAATATTTAATTAATATCAAGTAGTTGATTTGCCATGTGATATTTGATGATTTGAAGAATTAATAATGTGCTCAAGATTGATTTAATTGCCTTTGGTTAGGACCTTGGTGATCTTGTCGAGATTAGGGGCCCATGGTTTAGATGACCATTTTTAGGGTATTACAACTTGTCCCTTATGTTCGCTAGTGTGTTGTTGTGTTGTCTTGATAGGAGCATTGTTGAGGAGTCGTCCTAATGTTTATGCCCTCGTGAGAACCTGATATCATGTTAGACCTTGGGTTGGGAAGATTTAGTTTTGCGGATGCTCTAGTTGATCTTTTGTAATTGCTTCTTATTATGTTCAATCGGATCCTTTCCTATTCAGGGATCATTCATGTATTTATTTGACCGATGTGCTCGTATGTATTATTGGTTATGTTCTCCTTGATGGCAGGATTGTAAATGATGTGAACCTTATGTATTCTTCTCTATTATTTAATTATCAGAGGGGTCTTGCAGTTGAGTAGACCCAAAGATGTATCCCACTAGGGGTGAACTCCGATATCATTTCAGGTGTTATGTGGTGTGTAGACTCCTAAAAATGTCTCATTGGTCATGTACTAATTATTCCTCTAATTGATTAAATAATTCTTTAATTATTTAATTAAGTTAATTAATCTTATTCTTTTAATTTCATATTTCTTCATCATCTTACTAATTATTCTATTTCTTATTTCTTTAATCAATTAATCATTCAACCCTTTTGTTAATTAAATATTTATTAATTAATTAATTATGATTTTTAATTCCCCAATCTAAATAATCTTTAGTATTCAAATAAATTAATTCTCAATTTCTATCTCTCTAATCAATTAATCATTCAACCTCTTTTCTAAATATTAATTAAATATCTATTATTTAATTAATTGTGATTTTATTCTTTTAATTTAAATAATCTTTATTATTTAATTAAATTTTATTTCTAAATAATTAAATAGTTTCTTTAAATTATTTAATTAACTAATTAATTCTTGTAGTCACATAAATCTGTCCACTTAATTAAATGAATACTTAGTATTTATTTGATTATTTAACCATCAATTAATGAATTAATTAAATTAATATTTAATTAATTCATCTTAACCCTCTTCTCCTATTAATTAAATAAATTATTCAATTTATTTGATTTAATTCACTTAACCAAATTTAGACCATTAATTAAATAAATAAATCATATTTATTTAATTAAATCTTCTCTCACATTTAAATAAATTAATATTTATTTAAATCCCCCAAAATCCCACCTCTCACATTTAAATAAATTAACATTTATTTAAATCACCTTTATCCTCTACCCACTTGTATTTTCCTACAAAAGCAAGTTGCACAATTATTTTAAATAAATAATTTATTTAAATCACCTTTATCCTCCACCCACTTGTATTTTCCTACAAAAGCAAGTTGCACAACTATTTTAAATAAATTATTTATTTAAAATCCTATTTATCCTCACCCACTTGAAACCTTTAATGGTTTCCCTTAAAGTATTCAAACTTGATGGCTTTAAAGTCTTCAAACTTGATGGCTTCCTTCTATAGTCTTCTTAAGACTTTAATGGTTTTCTTTAAAGTCTTCAAGCCTTAATGGTTTCCCTCAAAGTCTTCAAGCATTTTAATGCTTTATCTTCCTTTTTCTCATTTAAATAAATTAATATTTGTTTGAATATTTATCCAAATGTAAATTACACCATTTAATTGAAATAAATGATTTTATTTTAATTGAAAATACCAAAATTTCTCCCACTTGCATTTTCCTACAAAATCCACTTGCATGCCTAAACCCCTTCTAGAATTTTCTAATCACTTCTAAATAACCTAACCCCTTCTCTAAACTTTGTCACATTCCTAAGCAAAACGGAAGTCACTTCTCAAACCCTCAAAGTCTTTGATAACCATTAAAGGCTTTCAACCTTCAACCACTAAATGGCTCAAAGTCTTTGATAACCATTGAAGGCTTTCAACCTTCAACCATTTAATCCCCAAAGTCTCCAATAACCATTAATGGTTACCTCAAACCCTCCTGTTTATGGTGAAAATGGATAACAATAATAACAATCAACAAAGATCCACCATAACATATGAAGATTACCTAAGACAATGCAAATCATTCAAAATCACAAAGATTATACCATCACATGTCCAATAGGGTTTTGATCTCCATTCTTCCTATCTCCATTGATCTTGCTTGATATATTTGCTCTCAGATTTTATATGCACAAGAGCTCAACAAAGAACGGAATGTGGTTGCTAGTAGGATCGTAGTGTAGTCAATTGCATAAAAGATCATTAGAATGCTTCATTAGAATGAAGGATTAGGATGATTAGGGTTTGACAATGAAGAAAGCATCTTCTTAAATAGAAGACACAATATGAAATGGAGGGTTAAGATTGAGAGGTGTAAAAAGAGAGGTCGGCTAGGATTAGAGGGTAGGTAAAAGAAATAGTAAAATAATGAAAGAGGTAGGTAGTGTAGGAATTAAGAGATGAATGACATGTGTCATAGGTAGAAAAAGCTAATGAATTAATTAAATAAATAAAGATTTATTTAATTAATAGAGGAAGTAGGATAATTAAATAAATAAGATATTTATTTAATTTAGGAAAATGATAATTTAAATAAATAAATGTATTTATTTAAATGAGAAATAAGGCTAGAAGAGGATAAATGAATTAATTAAATAAATAAAGATTTATTTAATTAATAGAAGAATTAAGCTTAGATAATTAAATAAATAAAATATTTATTTAATTAGACATGACAATTTTAGGTGTCTACATTTTGCCCCTCTTTGAGACAATGCAGCTTGTCGCGTTGTTTCAAAGAAGATAAGATGAACTGATACAGAGTTGCCCCAGAATGGGAATGATATGCCCCCTCGAGAGATTGGATGAAAATGTCTGAAAAGATTGCAGACAATCTCTCGATAAGAAAGAGAGGCTAGAATGGACGGACCGGATAAAGTGACAAAGTCACGGGATAAAGAAGACTAACTCGGGAAATGAATGCGAGGGCTAGGGTAGGCTATAAGATAGACCACGGGGGAAAATACATCCTCATTGTCATCTACACAACCACAAGAGCATATTGCAGAGTGAGAATAGAGCAGTAGCAGTCAACAGCGATGGCTTTCGTGCATAGATTCGACCGTGTTTGCTGATTTCAGAGGCCAGCAGAGGCAGGAGAGCCGGTAAGTACCACCAAACCTCCTCGTACTTTGACGCATTTAATTTTGTCATTAATGCATGCTAGGTAATGTAATAAATGCGTGTTTATGTCATGTAAGCGCGTTTGCGTTTGAAAAGTATGAATTTGCATCTTCTAGGTCAAATCGACAGTTCTGTTATGAACATATACTGTCGATTGGATAAGCTGCTGAGGGGATACACTCAAGCAGGTCCTCTAGGAAGACTAGGATAGATCAAGGCACTTTGTGATGAACAGTGAGTACCAAGATAGAGTACTTTGTGATGAACAGGGAGTACTGAAATATGAGCAGCACTTTGTGATGAACAGGGAGTGCAAATGTGAGTAACACTTTGTGATGAACAGGGAGTGTCACACACGTAGTACTTTGTGATGAACAGTGAGTACCACTAGGATAAATAGCAACACTTTGTGATGAACAGGGAGTGTCACACACGTAGTACTTTGTGATGAACAGTGAGTACCACTAGGATAAATAGCAACACTTTGTGATGAACAGTGAGTGTCACTAGGGTAGATAGCCATATGCATTTAGATAGCGAGTAGCATTTTGTGATAAACAGTGAATGCCACTATAACTGACATGATTGAGTTGTTTGACTGCAGGAGTATTTGCCGATGCTAGAGTCACGGGAGAGATTCCCGTCGACGCAAAGGTTGCGACCTGAGTTGTCGCTCAAGGACAGAGCTGCCATCGAGGAGATGGGATTGAGACATGTGTTGTACGTGCCTGAGTTTCGGGCGAACATGGGTTTGCTGACTGCGTTGGTTGAGAGATGGCACTCTGAGACGTGCACGTTTCATCTGCCGATGGGTGAGATGACAGTCACCCTGGAGGATGTATATAGGATTATGCGGAAACCGATTGATGGGGAGTTGATTCCGTACGATCGAGACGGAGACAGGGATACCCTTAGACGAGTGTTCTAGGATCCAAGACTGGAGATGAGGGTGGGACACGTGGTATGGGGTACCATGACATGGATAGGATTAGCACTACCAATAGTGTTGGCAGGAGTGATCAGTGAGTTCCTCTGTATCAGTTTTGTACCATTTTGTATAATGATGTAGACACCTGCGGGTGATTGTAGCCATATGATTTTTGACATCATTGTATCATGACACTTTATATATATATATGACAGATGATTCATTTTTGCGGCAGCTATATGCATGTGTACCTTATGTGATGAGATGTTCTTATGTGATGCTTGTTTTATGATATGGATGCTTATATGATGCAATGCAATATTTTTGTTCTTTTATGTTTTATATGGGATGCATGATGCAAATGTGAATGTATGTAATGCAAATGATTATTTACATGATGGAAATGTAAGATGTGCTAACATGTGTTGTATGCAAGATGTGATGCAGTTGCGATATGTATATGTATGTATGAAATGCTTATATGTGGTGATGCAGGTGTAACTATATGAAATGCAAGTGTTTTTGGTGTGTCATTATACTCAGTCATGTGATAGCGGTCTACGCGGACTCGAGAAGGACAATGGAAGTCAATCAAGAAAGGGGGATGGAAGACAAAAGATATGAACGTGAAAGAGCTTCTTGTGCGTTATCATCATTGAGCTTATTATGGCAAGTAGGTTATGACAATCGAGGCATATGTTCGACCCAGAAAGTCATTGTACCTGTTTGCATGGAGATAAGACAGTCACAAACAAGGAATGCCCCAGTTCACACTAGACTCACAGTGTCCTCATATCCTTGGACAAGTCATAGCATTACTAAGAGACAATCCACTGACAGAAAATACAAATAGGTGATGATACCCCATCCTCGCCTTTCTAGTCAAAGACATCCTGGAGATAGAAGCTCTAGTCAGAGACATCCCGGAAAAGCTAAAAGACATGTCACCAAAAAAGATGAAATCAAAAGAAAACCAAGACTCGACACCAACATCCACTGTAGTCCTCAAGTTTAGTGTCTCTTGTCACCTGTATAAGTCTTATTTGATTGTGGTCACAATGTTCACTTTCACAAAAGGGATAGATTAACACTGAACCATATGTTGTCTGAGTCTGTTGAAAGATTTGATTTGTTGAAGCCCATTGTTGCTGCTGTGTCTCATCTGAAACTGACTAAATCCATGAAACTGATACTTTATTGCGGAGAAGATGAAGCTTTATTGCGGATCTGTGATGCAAATGTTGCTTTATTGCGGATTGTGCGCGGATAGACTGAAGAAGCTGGAAGAAACTGTACTCCTCGAAACATGTGACATTCTCAGTTCCACACCCAGCACTAGACGTAGGATTTTGCCTTAGCCACAGATAGGATCTGATTTATTATGGATGGAAAGGGAGGTTTGTTATGGATGGCTAACCAATCTTAGGTAGATCAATAACAAGCCATGATGGGAATGGGTAAGTTTATTATGGATGAATAGGTTGTGAGTGTGTGCAAAGTGAAGGATGAAAGAGAATCCTGAAGGAGAGAGGAGCAAAGTCTCTACACATGGCGCTGGTGACCCAGTTTTCACCATGGTACTTGCCCAGGGCGCCACCGAAGTGGTTTTCACCATTGGACGAAATTATTTCTCTTTACTTTTTTCTATTTTTCAATGTTTTTGGTGTCACAAGGCGCCTGTTTGCCAGGTTTTCACCAAGTAACGATTTTTTTGTTTTAAAATTTTTTTTTGTATTTTTGAATTAGGATATTCTGAAGAGCTATGTGTAGAACCTGCGAAGGTGCATGTTGTTGATAGGATCCTCCAAAGGTTCACCTTCTGTAGTTGAGAGCTGATATGCACCAGATCCATATACTGTTGTGATGATGTAAGGACCAAGCCAGTTTGGTTCAACCTTGCCCTTCTTCTCTCTGTCTTGCTGATTCTTGGGGTTTTTTTTTAGAACCAAGTCACCTACCTCAAATGTGCGAGGCTTGACTTTGTGATTGTAGCTGCGACTCATTCGTTGTTGGTAATCCTTGAGATGATTAAAAGCAATTTGTCTCCGTTCATCCAACAGTTCTAGTTCTTGTAAGCGAGAGACCCTGTAGTCTTCATCAGTGATGATGTTTTGCAAAAAGACCCGTAAGGAAGGTAACTCGACCTCAATAGGCAAGATGGCTTCAGTGTCGTAGACAAGTGAATATGGTGTAGCTCTTGTAGGTGTGCGGACACTTGTGCGGCAGGCCCAAAGTGCAGGATTGAGTTGGATATGCCAGTTACGGCCAGCGTCGTCGACTGTCTTTTTGAGGATTTTAAGAATTGTTTTATTAGACGCCTAAGCTTGGCCATTACCTTAGGGGTAATATGGTGTGGAGAAATGATGGGAAATATGGAAGCGGTCACAGAGTTCACGAACATCCTGATTTTTGAAGGGACGCCCGTTATCAGTAATAATGGACTTAGGAATACCATATCGGCAAATGATATAGTTAAGGATGAAAGTAGCAATTTGTTTTCCAGTGACTTGTGTGAGAGGCACAGCTTCAATCCATTTTGTAAAATACTATGTGGCAGTGATAATGAATTTATGACCATTGGAAGAAGGAGGGTGAATCTTGCCTATGAGATCGAGTCCCCACTGACAAAAGGGCCAATGAGACGCAAGTGGTTGTAGTTCTTGTGCTGGCGCATGTATGAGGTCTCCATGAATTTGACATTGCTTACATTTCTTGTCAAACTGATATGAGTCTTTTTCCATATTGGGCCAATAATATCCAGTCCTGATGAGTTTCTTGGCCAAGGTAGGACCACTAGCATGTGGACCACATATCCCTTCATGCACTTCACGTAACGCAATCTGAGCTTCGTCGCTTTCTAGACATCTAAGAAGAGTGCCATCTAGACCTCGTCGGTATAGGATATCTGCTAAAATGACATATCGAGAGGATTGGCGAATGAAAGTGCGGCGTTGGTTGTTTGATAGATCAGGAGGTAAGATATTGTCGCGAAGGTATGTGAAGATGGAGCCATATAACTAGGATTTGGGACCAACCACGCATATCGTCTCAGTAGGCATTATCTCATATGAAGGAACCAACAGGTTGTCTACCAGGAACTCATAGCAGGTTTCATTTTGAGACAGGTCAATTAGTGAAGCAATTGTAGCCATGGCATCTGCAGCACGATTCTGCTCTCTTGGTATCTGCTCAAAGTCTATCTTTGTAAAGTGTTGTTTCAGATTATCCACCATTTGTTTATAAGGCATTAATTTTTCATCTTTTGTTTGGTAATCATCCGTTGCTTGACGGATAACAAGTTGGGAGTCTCCAAAAACACGAAGTTCTTGGATCTTCCACTGAACTGCAATTCGTAATCCTGTTGTTAATGCCTCGTATTCCGCTATATTGTTGGTGCAAGGAAATGATAAGCGGTATGATTTTGGTATAGAGTCACCTTGAGGAGTTATAAAAAGAATACCAGCTCCTGCCCCATGCTGTGTGTATGAGCCGTCAAAGTATAATCGCCATGGCTTTGCATGTGATATTGTTAGAATGGATTCATCTGGAAATTCTGAATTTAGAGGAGCATCATCTATCATGGGAGCATCTGCTAATTGATCCGCGATTGCTTGTCCTTTTATTGCTTTTCTATCCACATACTCGATGTCGAATTCACTCAATATCATTACCCATTTGGCCAGCCGCCCAGTAAGTGTAGCTTTGTTGAGAAGATATTTTAATGGATCAATTCTTGCAATCAACTTAGTCTTGTGAGTAAGCATATAATGGCGTAATTTCTGTGAAGCAAAGACCACAGTGAGACATGCACGCTCGATTGGTGTGTAGTTTAGCTCATATCCCACCAATGTGCGACTGATATAGTATACTGCTTTTTCCTTGCCATCATCTATTTGTTGTGCTAGGAGTGCCCCCAGTGTTGTTGGAGTAGTTGATATGTATAATAATAGTGGTTGATCTGGAACTAGTGGCATCAGAACTGGTGGATTTAGAAGATAGTCTTTGAGCGTCTGGAAAGCCTGTTGACAGTTATCATCCCATTTGAACTTGATGTTTTTATGTAGCAGGTGCTAGAAAGGATTACACTTATCTGCAAGTTGTGCTATGAATCTTCGTATGGACTGGAGTCTCCCTTGTAAGGATCGAAGTTGACTGACATTTTTGGGTGGCGGCATGTCCAAGATAGCCTTGACTTTTGTTGGATCCGCTTCAATTCCTCTTTTGGACACGATGAATCCTAGGAGCTTCCCAGAGGTTACTCCAAAGACACATTTCTTGGGGTTTAATCTTACCTTGTACTTTTCCAATCGATCAAAGGCAACTGAAAGTATGTCCAAATGTGTATTTCTGTCTATTGATTTGACCAAGAGATCGTCAACATAATCTTCCACAGTTACATGCATGAGATCATGAAAAATAGTAGTCATTGCTCTTTGATATGTAGCTCCTACATTTTTCAGCCCAAAGGGCATGACATTCCAACAGAAAGTTCGCCACGGACAAGTGAATGATGTTTTATGTTGATCCTCGGGTGCAATTCTTATCTGATTATAGCCAGAGAATCCATCCATTAAAGATAACATTTCATGACCTGCTGTGAGACCAACGATCAAGTCAATATTTGGTAATGGGAAGTCATCCTTTGGACAAGCTTTGTTGATGTCTCTGAAATCTGTGCAAATTCTAATGCTGCGATCTGGTTTACTGACAGGTACTAAATTAGAGATCCATTCGGGATAATCAATTGGGCGTATGAATCCGACATCCAATAATTTCTCCAGCTCTGCTTTGACTAGTAATGCCACTTATGGATGCATTTTCCTTAATTTTTGTTTCACTGGCTTTGCCCCCAGTTTGACTGTCAGATGATGCATTACCAAATCCGGATCCAGTCCAGGCATATCAGCGTATGACCATGCAAAGTTGATTTGTTGTTCTTTGAAGAAGCTTATGAATTTTGATCTTTCGGACTCTGTTAAGGATTGAGCCAGGAATATGTTGTGTGGAACTTCTTTTGTACTAATGTTTCTTTTGATAGTCTCCTCTACCAACATGGATGATTTTTTCTCATATGATGCTGGGAGAATGTCGAGCCTTCCATCTTCGGGTGCCTCAGAGAGGTTTTCGCCCTCAGATACGTCCTTTCTTTTTACTTTTTTGGAGTCAGATAGCGCCACAGTGTGGTTTTCGCCATAAGACCCTTGATTTGTTCTTATTTTAACATTTTTGCGACTGGAAGGTCCGACACCCTCACCAAAATATGCCATGTTGTTGAGTTCTATGGTGTATCCTGCTTTGTGGTCCCCAGGGGGAAGATCGTTTTGTATGCCTAGATAATCAATAAAAGCTTCATCGTTTTGGAATGTATCCAACTGTGGAGGTCCTTCATTATCCCAGTCAATGAGTTGGTGATGAACAAGGGGAAGACCGTTAATGTCTTCGAAGTTAGCGGGGCTAAGAGTGAAGATGTGGTTATATTCGGGTATGTCAAGGTAATTATCAAGGTCATCGATGGCACTCTCCTCATCAGTCTCGATCGTGAACGAATCCAAATTATCATCACTAGTAGCGCATTCCGGAACAGTTGTTCTCATCCTATGTGATTTCAACCTAGAACCTTGAGACAAGGACTGTATAGACTCCTCATGGGTTGTTTCTTGACCAACTCTGAATTTGTTATAAAATTCCTCCTCTTCTGTGGGTTCATCTGGCTCTCTGAATGTCTCGGTGAGCTCATAGTCACTGGAGGATTTGTCTGAACCCCATTCCCATTCGTTGGAGTCTGTGGAATAGCAATCTTCTTGTTGAATTTTGGCAATTTTGATTCGTGATGCCTCTTCTGTCCTTTTAGTGTGGATCTTGGAAGTCAAAAAACCAAGTCCCTTTGAGCGTTCTCTTCTTACAGTCAATTTAGGTTGTAGGGGTTCCATGATGCCTTCTTTGCGTGACCCAAGAGGGCTTTTTCCATCATACCCAATTTTTTGTAGAATCTTGAAGCCTTTGCCATATTTCTCACAAGGTATATTGATCTGATCATGTGTGTCATCTTCAATGTCTTTATAGAGCATTTTGTATAAATCTTCCTCTTCCAGTTCACCCCATCTTTGAAAGGTAGTAGGATCCCATTTGAGCGTCATGATGAATGTTTGCTTGTTAGGATGTGGCCTTCCAAATTCTTTTGGAGAGCTCATGACTTGTCGTAAATACATGGTCTGATTTAAAGTGTATTCTCCCATGCCTTTGTCCTGAAATCTGCCTTTAAGTTCGCCTTGTTTTGATGTCGAAGGTTTTAATGACTCAGGGTCGATGTATGCCGAAGAAGGAATAGCTTCACGATTACTGGGAATGATAGTCTCAGTATGTGATCTCAAGTTATTGCAATATATGAATGGATTAGGATCACCGTTAACTGTTACCTCGACTCCATTATGAGGAAACTTAATGCATTGGTGATATGTCGATGGGACTACCCTCATTTCATGAATCCAAGGACGTCCTAGCAATATATTATAAGTGAGATCTAAATCCAGGACCTGACAAACCACATCCTTTGTAACTGGCCCAATTCTTAGAGGTAAGGTGACTGTGCCTTTGGACGAGTGCTCTTCATCATCATATGCCTTAATGGTAATTTGGTTCTTTGAATTCACAGCTTAATCGAAATATCCCAATTGTTTAATGGTGCTCAACGTACAAATGTTTAGACCAGCTCCTCCATCTATCAGGACTCGCTTTATTCGATGCTTGTGTATGAAGGCTTCAATATGTAATGGTGCATTATGTGGCTGACTTACAAAGGCGTCATCGGCTTCTGTGAATGTAAGGGAATGTGGAATGGACAGATATCCCACCATGGCTTGAAACTGGTCCACGTTCAAATCGGTAGGAACAGCAGTATCTCTCAAGATTTTATCAAGAATGGCTTTATGTGCGGGAGATATGCATAATAGTTCAAGGATTGAAATGAGCGCGGGTGTCTTCCCTAACTGTTCTACAAGGTCATACTCAGGTTTGGTTGATGACGAAGAGGTGTTTTTAGTGGAGGCACCTGGCAAAGTAATTTTACCTCGATGAGTTGTTACATGACATTCAGAGGTAGACTCGGACGAAGATCCCACACCTCTTAGAACAATCTTGGGTCTCTGAGGAGGATTCTCAGGATTTTTGTTCTTGATGGTAATAGTAGAGATATGATTGTCCATTGAGATGTGGTTGATAGTTGAGTCATAGTTGTAAGGTGCTCTAGTATAGTTGGCCTGATCATCTGTGACTTGGGCTTTTCCTTTGCCATGCTTTGGGAATGGTTCCTTAAACATCTCATGTTCTTGATTAGACGAATGTCCCTCAATCTCAATGTCACCTCTATCAATGAGATCTTGCACAATATTCTTCAGTCGATGGCAATTTCCTGTCTTATGACCCTTGCTCTTATGAAACTCACAATACTCATCATCATTCCACCAATTTGGTTTGACCTTTGGTTCATACGGAGGAAAATATGGAACTGTGATCACTTTGTTTGCCACTAGCTTTTTGAAGACTGACTCAAGTGGTTCTCCCAATGGAGTGTACTTCCTTCGTGGTCTAGAAGTTGTTTGAGTATTCACTTGATTGTTTGTAGAACTTGATCCTAAAAAGATGAATTTGGGTCTCACTGTGTTGGCATCAACAACGCCATCGTTGACTGTATTCTTGTTCTTATTCCAAAATCTTGGCTTGTCTTTTCCTTTAAAGTCATCTTTGTTTTCTTTGAATATCTTGATGACTCCTTGTTCAATTAAGACCTTTTCTGTTGCTAGTCCCTTTTCAATAACATCCTTGAATGTAGATAAACAAGCTTTCCTGAGATCATATCCAATGTCCTTGTTAACGTTTTGAGTGAACATTTCCACCATTTGTTTCTATGGGATTTCGCAAGAACATCTGCTAGCTATATTTCTCCATCTTTGTAAAAATGACGCAAAAGATTCTCCTTCCTTTTGCTTAGTATTGCATAGAGTAGTGACTGAGATATTTGTTTCTATATTGTAGGAGAAATGCTAAATGAATGCCTCTGCTAAGTCGCCCCATGACTTAATACCAGGAGGTAGTTGAGAAAACCATTCCATAGCTTGATCTCCTAAGCTCTGCGGGAACAACCTCATCAAGTATGTTTCTTCTGCTGCTACCTCTATGCAGGCTGTGAAAAATTGTCTTATGTGTGCCTTGGGGTCTCCTTTCCCTCTATACTTGTCAAATTTTGGCGTCACAAAATGTGCAGGAAACGGAGGCATTGGAATGCTCTTATCAAAGGGATAAGGACATATATCTCTCATAGTGTATGTTGGTTTTGATGTGCTCATGTCCTCCATTTTCTTTTGTAGATCTCTTATTTGTTGTTCCAAATTATTTTTGGGAGGAGATTGATTTCTTGTAGCATACCCCGTATTTGAAACACCCATTTGAGGAGGAGCTTGTTGCATGTATGGATGATACTGATCATAGACATGTCCATATGGAGGTCTATATTGCTGCGGCATATATGGAGCACTTGGCATGACTTCATGTTGAGGGACCCCATGTCTATTTTGTGCATATATACCATATTCAATAGGCATTTCATTTTCCATTGTGTTGCCCCCAAATTTGACATGAGGTTTCCTTATGTCCAAATTTTGAGGATGCCTTTGAGTATCCACTTGTTTTGATTGATCCATAGCTGGAGCATGTGATTGAGCATATCTATCTGCATAAGGCTTCCATAATGGTCTTTGAAGGTAAGTATCATATATTTGAGCTTGTGTATGTGGGATTTCTGGTTTTTGAAGCAAAACTGATGGTGACTCCGGCATCATATTCGGTCCTCTATTTCCCCCACTATTGGGTCTCCTTTGATCCATGTTGGATTGAGTTTGTTGCGAGGGTCGATTTTCCATAAGTTGAGACATGTCAAAGTCATGAGGTATTTTAGCTCCACTTTGTGCCATCATGTGTAAGAAGTATTGTCTATCTCTCCTCATTATCTCTTCAACCAATCTATTGAAATGAGGATTCATTATGGATTCTTCTATGTCTGCTGATTGTATTGAAAGGTTGTCCACATTGTCATTGTGTGTAGCATTGTTGTTTGTAGTGTCTGCGTTCTCAACATTTGGAATGTGTCTATAAACATCCATGTCAGGCAGTGTAGTGTGCTCAGGATTGAAAAATAAATAATTGTCATACTCATAAGAACTCATGTTTGCGGACTCTTGAGCTTCTTTAGCTTTTCTCCTAGATTTTTGAAGACGGGTTTCAACCATGGACTAGGTGTTTGACCAAGATGTGAGAGACTAGATGAAAAATGGAAAGAGTATGGAAGACCAAGAGTTGTATGGAGTGTAAATGAGTCTGAAGTGTACTTGCAATGTCCAAACTGTAAGACCAAGTATGTATGTAGTAGAGTAGGTGTGACTTCCAAAGAGATGATAGTTTCTCTTGATTAGGTAAGCTGACCTTGACCCTAAGTAAGACCAAATGAGACCCAAAGGTAAGAAACCTTGATGAGGGACCACTTAGCAAAGTGTTGTTGTATGTAGTGTGTTGACAAAGTATGATGAGGACAAGCAAGTGACCTTTTGACTCAAGTTTAGACAAGTATGAATGTAAAATGAAATGTGAAGCAATGATGGACTATATGAGACCCAGAGACAGGTTGAATGCTAGATGAAACCTGAAGAAACAACCTAGGAAGCTCAAGTATTCTGAAACTGATTTCTTTTGTTTGTTGGACTCTAAAATTTTCTTGCAGTTTTGAACACAGACGCGACTGTATACTGCATAGACGCGGTTTCCTGACACAGACGCTACTCTGTTAAACACAGACGCGATTCTGAGATTTTCTTGTTTATGTTTGCTGGCCTGTAAAGTTTTTTTTTTTGCAATTCTGGACACAGACGCCTCTGTATACTTCATAGACGCGATTTCCAGACACAGACGTGTCTCTGTTTGACACAGATGCTTCTAAAAACACAGACGCTATTCTACCCTTCACAGACGTGCTTAGATTACCCAGACGCGGTTAAAACAGACACAGACGCGTTTCTGTAAACTTCGTGCAATTTTTCCAATCTGTGAAGTCGTTTTGTTGTGACCAAATCTGACTGTTTGACTATTTTTCGTGACAAGAGGACACAATGTTGATGAGGACTCAATGTTTGCTAGTGTTTAGACTCCAAAAATGACTCCAAGAAAAGTGTGTTGTTTGATGTAAAATGTTTTGCATACACTTGAAGACACAAAAAGACACAATGTTTTGTTGTTTGGTCTTGAATGTTTTGAATGTTTAACATAAGTCAAGCACAATTCTTATGGCTAGCCAGGACAATAGTTGTTGATCCCACATGGGGTTTTACCCCCGAGGCTACGCTATTCAGAGCGGATACTTAGATGCTTGACCTCACTGGCTCCACCCTCAGCACTCACTTCTCAGGTCAGCCAAGCATCAGTCCCCATGAAAACTCCCCATGGCGAACTTTGTATCTCTACTAAGAACCGTATGTGTGTGGGCCACTACCAGAGGTCCGACCTCCTGCCCCAACAACTAGAAGGATTTGGGCCTCTAAAACAAAATGGTGCTAGTAAGGGCATCCGCTCGTGTAGCCATACATGCGGCACTTTCAGCTCTATAAATACAGAAGGCTCCCAACCAGTAGGGGTTACACCCTACAAATGATCAAATAAATTTGATCAAACGGGTTTATGGGGAGACATAGTGTCGGTATGAACTAATCAGCACACGTTATTCATAGTTTTCACCATGAATACATTTGATTATAGTGGTTCGGATGAGGTGGGTTTTCCTCGCTACCACTTGGGTCGTCCTCTTCTCACTAGTAGTCCTAATGACCACACGGGAAGACAGGCCCTCTAAAGATTAAACAAAAAAAGCCTATTGCTCAAGACACAAAAGACAATGATTCAATTTTAGTGCACCAATGGAAGTGTTTGCTAATCTATGAAAACAAGGCACACAACAAAATTACAAAACCCTAGCCAAGGCCCTGCAACAAAATTTGTTAGTAGTTTGAGTTGTTTCAAATGATAACCCCTTCCTGCAAGCACACAAGTTAGGTAAATTTTAGAAAAACCCAAAAGACTTTGTGAAAAGGGGCCTTCAACAAAAACATTTTTGCTCCCCAAAGCAAGCTGCACAACTTGATTAGCTAGATCTGCAAGGATTAGTGCAAAAATAAACCAGATCTGAAACCCTAAGCACGAAATCCGAAAACCCGGATCAAAGAAAAATTGAAAATTTTCAAAACAGTAAACACAGATGCGGTTCTGTGATGCACAGACGCGCTCAGAGAACACAGACGCTTTTTCCAAACGCAGACGCGGGTAGAGACTTCTCAGACGCGGTTATAAAACACAGACGCAGCTTCCGGAAACCTGCAAAATAAATTTTGACAAAAACACATACGCGATTCCTGATCTCGCAGACGCTTCTGAAACTCAAAGACGCGATCTGAATGCTCGCAGACGCGGAAATACCTAAAATGCCATCGGAAAATGTCCGATCTGCAACTTCAAAAATGCAAAATCTGCAACAAAAATGTTAAATGCAAAGGGACAAGAGTCCCACCGGGCGTGCCAAAATGTGTATGGTGAAAATGGATAACAATAATAACAAGATTGAAAGGCTAAATGAATTCAACCACTAAACCCTAGCCTAACAATCAACAAAGATCCACCATAACATATGAAGATTACCTAAGACAATGCAAATCATTCAAAATCACAAAGATTATACCATCACATGTCCAATAGGGTTTTGATCTCCATTCTTCCTATCTCCATTGATCTTGCTTGATATATTTGCTCTCAGATTTTATATGCACAAGAGCTCAACAAAGAACGGAATGTGGTTGCTAGTAGGATCGTAGTGTAGTCAATTGCATAAAAGATCATGAGAATGCTTCATTAGAATGAAGGATTAGGATGATTAGGGTTTGACAATGAAGAAAGCATCTTCTTAAAGAGAAGACACAATATGAAATGGAGGGTTAAGATTGAGAGGTGTAAAAAGAGAGGTCGGCTAGGATTAGAGGGTAGGTAAAAGAAATAGTAAAATAATGAAAGAGGTAGGTATTGTAGGAATTAAGAGATGAATGACATGCATCATAGGTAGAAAAAGCTAATGAATTAATTAAATAAATAAAGATTTATTTAATTAATAGAGGAAGTAGGATAATTAAATAAATAAGATATTTATTTAATTTAGGAAAATGATAATTTAAATAAATAAATGTATTTATTTAAATGAGAAATAAGGCTAGAAGAGGATAAATGAATTAATTAAATAAATAAAGATTTATTTAATTAATAGAAGAATTAAGCTTAGATAATTAAATAAATAAAATATTTATTTAATTAGACATGACAATTTTAGGTGTCTACACCTCCCACATGGTTAAAACATTTGTTTTGACTCAACCTCTATCCAACCCAAAGGTCTCATCAGGCCATTAATGCTTTGACCATGATTATCTCTTAAACATTTGCACAAAGGTTTATCCTTGGATTAACTCTTAATCCAGTGGGTAATCTTAATTTGGACTTGACCCTTCGCCTCTAGATAACCATGAGGTCTTCTCAGGCCTTTAATGCCTCCAACCTCTTCTCTCAACCCAATCCTATGTTGACACTTGTCACCATTTTATTGGTGCCAATTGTGCACATGGATCCCCAACTTTCAAACTTGGCCCTTGATTAAACCATTCAATCTTAACCCTTCATTTCCCCATTTCTTCTATAAATAGAACCCTTCTCCTCAAGCAAAAAAAGAGAAGCATTAGAGTATTGTTGTTATACTGGCATTAGCATAGAGCTTTCTCATAGCATCACTATCTACACTTGCATAGCATTTGCTTATCATATTCAACTATCTTGAATCTCCATATGGCATCCATGGCTAGTGCTAAAAGCTGAGAGCTACACTCATTTGGGACTTGGAGAGGAGAGGAACAAGGGAGGAGCAACTATGAGCATCTTGATTAGCTATTTTATTCTATGTTTATATGCTTTCTATTTCATGCTTAATATCTCTCTTGATATGCCTGTTTAGGATAATCTTTTGTTGCTAACACTAATGTTTGTTTCTTGTGCTCTTGTGTGTGTTGCCATCAAACAGATTTTCTAATCCTTTTTGCAGAGCATCAATTCTTATTTTCATTAATTCTTCTATTTCTTCCAAATTCAAATACATGTGCATGATTTCAAAAATCAAATTGAAAATCAAAGTCAAGTTCTGAATATATTCAAATACTAAATTGAATTAAATTCAATTACTTGAATTAAAATCTCATGCAAAGATTAAATTCAAAATCTAAGTTAAAGTGCAAGCACATGCTAAATTAATTAATTCAATCAATTAATTCATTCATTCATTTATCTCTCCAATCTGTATTTCCATCTTTTAGTTAGCTTTTTCTAAATTAAGTTCTCTTTGTCATCTTCTTTATTTCCTCCAATCATTATTTTTCTTCTTTCAGTTAGCTTTTTCTCAATCAGTTGGCTCAATTAATCTATTGAATCTATTTTATTTCACCTACAAGTCAGCAGTTCAACTATCAATCAACATGTGAGCTCACCTGAGTTCCACCTCTTGATCAATCTGTTCCACCTTTCAATCAATCTCATCCAAAAAACTATAAATTGAGCATTCAATCTCTATTTTCAATAATCAAAAACTTTGAATCTTTGTGTCACTTGTAGGTTACCAGCGCAATATCTGAGAGCCATCATACCACAAAGGAGAGAAGAGCAATGGAAGCTATATACGATCTTGGAATAGGGAGTTTCATTGAATGATTTTAATTCCTATTTGTTTGATATTGCATTATTTCATTGTTTGTTTGTTAGAAGTCTTTCATTAGATAGCTTGGATTCATGATTTCCCTTTGATTCTAATTGATATTTTATAAGATGAATTTTACTTGCACACATTTTGGTGAACCGGACGTGAAACACAACTAATTTACCTTCTCTGTTCTCTGTGTAAATTTTGCAGGTCGTACGGATTTTTGCATTTGTTTACAGATTTCATACAGATTTTGAGAACAACTTTTTCATCACGCAATTGCGCTTACATCTACATGCAATCGCATAGACAGCGCTACGCATTCAACCTCTAGGGGCCCTGCATTCGACCTCACGAGGTCACGCAATCGCCCTTTCCAGATCATGCATTGGCACAAAATAGTTTATCTGCTATTTTTATTTTTATATCCTTTATGTTCTCCGATCTGTTCAATTCTGTCTAAAATTGAGTAAATCTGGAAATGGATTATTTATATTACAAGATTTTATTATAACATTTTGTGGCCAGAAAGGTACAATTCAGGATCTCAGGTGCTAGAAGGACAAAGGAACAAAGAAGACAGACCAAACACCATCAAAGGGTTCTCCAAGAAGATACAAGATTGGGAAGATCAACTAGCCTTTGATATATATAACAATTTAGTTCTTTCATATCAAGTTAAATATGATCTAATCAATATTGAATGGATGATGAGAGATTTGGCTAGGGCTTCACAATTGGTTTTGCAGGTTTCTGATCGGGTTTAGCTTAATTTCTTATTTTTTTGTGTTATCTACCTATTTGTCATGCAATCGTCCTATCTGGATTATGCAATTGATATGTTGTTGTCACGCATTCAAGCTGTCAGAATTACGCATTCGCTATGTCATGTTCATGCATTGGGTCTATTAGTGTCATGAAATTGTGTAGGTATTGTCATGCATTCGTTTGTCATTTTTTATTTTCCATCTTTTGTTGATTTGATTTTACTACTAATCATCTGTTTGCAGCCTATGGTGAATTTACAGAAAGGATCATATTATTATTAGATCAATTGCACTCACAATCTCACACTTCATCTTTTGGTGTTTAAAATCAATAAACAATCAAAATGGACATGCATGCATAATCTCACACTTCGTCTTTTGGTGCTTAAAATTAACATTGGCTAAAATTTACATGCTTAAAATCAACAATGGTTAAAATTGACATGCATGCCTTCATATTTCAATTTGGTGTTTAAAATGGACATGCACATGTGTATTCAACACCTCAATTTGGGCTATAAAATGAACATTAATCAGGCTACATTAGATTAAATCATATTTAATTTTCTTAAGGTAATGATTTTTTATCGTGTTTGGGGTGGACCTATTGTTGAATTAAATAACTTTCCACCCACCTTCGGGGTCTTGGGAGAAAGGAAGGAGGTGACAACAGCATCCAATTTTATTTTATTCCATGTAGTGAGGGGTATCTTTGACTGGGGATTTCATCACCCCAGAGAGGTACTTCAAATTGGGATGCATTGGGGATATCATCTCTCCCAGCATACTCTTGAGTGGGTTTTTTGAGCCGCTATATAAATATACTGGTCAGGCGGCTAGAGTATTGAGTGAATTTGACGTTTGTGGGGGCCTTCCCTGCACCGATAAGCTCAACTAAAGTCTTAAGTGGCTTGCTCTAAGAATCTGTCGTTGGATCGGGACCCCTCGACACCTTATAATAAGAACCAACTTAGTAGCCCAAATCCTACATTCAGTGATTCTGGGAGTGTGGATCATACCCCATAGATACACCTCATGTACCTTACATTATGAGACAGAAAACCCTTGGTTATAAGATCTTCGAATCTTCGAGGTAAGAGAGACTGGCATACCCGAGAAGTGTGTGTCGTGGAGTGGAGCCAGTGCTACCAGACTCTTTATCTGCCCATCTTGTTTCGGTATTTTGTTGTGGGGGCCTCATTGAATGGTTTCCAATTTCTAGCCTGAGCTTGTCTTTTGTGTCTTTATATGTATCATTTTATCAAACTAGTATCAATTCAGTCATTTGGGCTATTTCAGGCCCTATCCTGTGTATCTCTTAATTCTCTGAGATTGTTTGAAAAACTAGTTCAGTTGGCTATGTTTACCTCCAAACAATTGTTCTCAGACTTGAAAAAACCACAAAACTTGTCCTACACACATAATTACTAGAAAAAAGAAAACAAAGACCATTTTTTGAAACGTCAAAACTCAAAGGTTTATACACTTGTGACCATAGTCCTTACATAGTCCTCATTTACATCCTTATCATAGTCCTCACTTACTATTGTCCTAAGTCCTTGCATAGTCCTCATCTACATCCTTACTATCGTCCTAAGTCCTTGCATAGTCCTTACATAGTCCTTATTATCGTCCATAGTCCTCGCATAGTCCTCATTTACGTCCTTATTATCATCCATAGTCCTTACATAGTCCTCATTTACATCTTCATTATCGTCCTTAGTCTTTTTTTATTCCTTGCATATTCGTCATTATTATCATTCTCATATACGTCCTTGTCTAGACTTCATATACGTATGTCTTAGTTCATCATCATTTGCATAATCATCTCATAAAGTCATACCCCAAACGTCCAAAACACAATCAGAGGATCAATCAAACTCAACCTCAACTCAAAAAAGTTGGTCAAGTTCAATCAAACATTATCACATCCAAAGAAATGGAGAAAACATCTTACATGTTGTGATCCTAGGTCCAAACCAAACAAGCAAACATCATGGATTAGAATTATACAT
The DNA here is from genome assembly GCF_030272615.1 of Cryptomeria japonica. Classification (NCBI taxonomy): domain Eukaryota; kingdom Viridiplantae; phylum Streptophyta; class Pinopsida; order Cupressales; family Cupressaceae; genus Cryptomeria; species Cryptomeria japonica. Next base: position 535,061,580 of record NC_081406.1, read on the forward strand.
TTTGTAGGGAAGGTGAAGGATTCATCCCTTCCATTCTTGTTCCATCTCCATCCATAGAAACCTTAGCTCAACAAATTAAAACTTTGCGACAACAAGTGACTGACATGACTAGTCCTAAAAACCATAGGGGCTGGTTAGAAAAATGATGAGAGAAGTGATGACCACAAGGGGATCAGTATCAGGCCAACCTCCTTCTTCTTGTGAGACCATTCAAACATGCCAACCTTCATTCTTTAATAAAATATTCCTACCTCAGTTCAACCAACATTAGAGTCATTTAAACCTTCTTTTTCTTACAATGCACTATATCAGTCATACCAATCATATCAACCCAGCAATCAAACCCCATTCAACCAAAGTCTAAATCAAAATTCACATCAACCCAACATTCAAACCCCTTTCAACCAAAATAAAACCCTATTCAACCAAAGTCCAAATCAAAATTCACACCAACCCAACATTCAAACCTCTTTCAACCAAAATAAAATCCCCTTCAACCAAAGTCCAAATCAAAATTTATTCAACCAAAATCAAACATCCTTCACCCAAAATCATACTACTTTCAACCAAAATCAAATCCCTCTCAACCAGAGCCCAAATCAACCATATCCATCCACCATTTCATCATCCTCTGAAGTCACACAAGACCAAGCCATGCCAACTCTATCTAATAACACAACCTCCTAAGGGGTATCCATAGCACAAAACCAATCCAATCCAAGTCATGATTTAGAGAGTCTCATTCAAAATCCTTTCTCATCAAGTCAAAGGGTTGAAACATTCCAAGAATCTCCCATGAATATCCAAACTCCTTCCCTGTGTCAAGATGATGATCCAAAATCAGAAGAAATGAGTCCTGAAACAAATAAAGATCAAGAACAACCACTTCCATCCTACCCAATTTTTGATCAAGATCCCACCAATCAAGAAGCTTATGATGATCCCCTCGCTCTTTTCTATTCCATTCACAATGAAACCCTTCCATCTCAAGAACAAAGTGTCCTTTCAAGTCCCATTCAACATCCACCTCCTAAGAAAGATCAAGACATCCCTTCCATCCTCCCTAATAATCCCTTTACAAACCAAGATCAAATCATACCTTTACCTTCATGTCCTAAACGAGATCCCATTATTTCTCCAAATCCTGATCAAGGTCCCTTCATCCCTTCATCTCCATGTCATAGTTCTCCATGTTCTTCACAATATTCCCTCTCAAATGAACTTTCCATTTCTCCTCATGATCTCAATCCCTCTACACAAGTTGTTCGTGAACCCCTTATCAAAGAAATAACCAATCTAGATCATACTACATAGAGAATTTTGTCAACAATTGTATGTGAGCCATTATCACATGTCAATGTGGTGACAGAAACAAGCATGGCACCAACTAATGAAATCTAGACCCAAATTATTTTATCATCCTCTTCATGCACAAGCATAACACCAGCTAATAAGATTGACACCTGGTTGGCTCCATCATACTCTTCAAGTGCATCAATTAAAACAAGCATAACACCAGCTAATGAGATCAACACCTGGTTGGTTTCATCATACTCTTCAAGTGCATCATAAAAAATAGGCATAACACCCGCTCATGTCATAACTTTGAAATAAAAATAAATTTGTCTCATACACCCACACTTGATAGACTAGGGGTAAGAGAACCTACCACAGTTGGATTTCTTTGAAAATGATAAGGCTATAGCTGAATTCAGGGGTTCCAAAGCTAGATTTCCCTCTAATGATCCACAAAATCCAAAAACTAATAAAATCAACATTGGAGATGTTGAACATGTACACTTAGCTGAGTCCTTATATCCTATTAGAAAAGACATCTTTATCCAACTCTTCAAACAAAGACCAACGAACTACCTACACAAAACTCCCCGACCCTATGAACAACATGCACCTTAAATGATATTATATCTAAGGGTTGGGTTAGTTTAGGTTTTACATTCCGTATTGCATATCATTTTATTCAAAGCACTGCATCGCATATAGTCTCTTTCTAAGAACATCATATTGATTTTCATATTCACACATCAATAAAACAAGGCAACTGTTCAAGTTTATCATCTGTTTGCATTTAAGAGAAGCAAGGGTCGTCTCCTTTCTTACATATTCAGACATGAAGTCTTTAGTGTTTTAAGGTCATTCATTTTCAACATTACCCTGTGACGACGCTTTACTTATGGTTGGGTAGTGATTTCACTATTTGAGACTTGTTAACCCAAAATCTATCAATTGTTATATCTCAAACATATTAAAAAGATCTCTAATTCATTCGAGACACCTAGTTGATCATATGACTAGCGAAAAATCTAAAATTCTACTTCAGCGCCGCTATAATTATCACACCCAACTAGGTTTCATTACTTACAAGTCAAAGCAAGAAAATCAAAAGTAAAAGAGCTATGCCAAATTCATCTCAAGGCAAAAGAGCAATGATATATAACTAAAATGTCACGAATAAAAGTGTGATAAAAAGCTTGACTATGGGAACATGCAAGTAACTCCATCAGGGCTATGAACGTCCACTGGCAATGGAGCAATATTTGAGAAATTACAGTCTATAACCTCGTCGGAGCTCTCAAGGCTCGCTGGCAGCGAAGCTCTATTCGGGATGCTTTTGAAGTTAGGATAATCCATGTATCTAGTCATATACGATGCTAAGGATCTTTAGTGAACACAAGAGCGGGAATTAATTCATTTGCACACACATGAGCAAAAGAAGATCAAAGTTTCAAGAACTAGTGGGGAAGTTTTTCACGTCTCCATTTGTAAATCCTAGTCACTAAGTGTGTTGAGTTGAATGTTTCAAAGGGCCTTAAGGATCGATTGATCGCTTGTCTATGAAATTTTTTGCACCTCCATTTCAATTGGTGTATTACAAATGATACAATAAACACAGTCAACCTTGTTCGAATAGGAAATGCACCTTCATCATGCATATTACATTAACATAGGTCATGTCAAAAATTCATAGTTTCCACATGCATTATGTAGATCATCATGTCATATAGGTCTACACACTGGGGGCATAGCTGAAAAAATCCCAAAAAATCATATAATGTCTTGAAAAAATCAATCAAAAACATTCAAGTACGATCTTGAAAAAATCAATCAAAAACATTCAAATAGGATCCTGAAAAATCCTAAAAATCCATATAACGTCCTAAAAAAATCAACCAAAAACATTCAAATATGATCCTAAAAAAATTAATCCAAAAACATTCAAATATCGATCTACATAATCCAAAAACATCAAAAAGGCTCTTGGAAAAGAACTAAAAATTGAAAATCAATCAATCAAAAAACTTGCAATAAAATGTCTTGTGAGAAACAAATACCTTAGCAGATATCCAGCAAACGCTTCGCACAAGGTCAACAAACGACTATCCAATCAAACATCTGTAGTCAACTGATCAAACTATTTTATCAATCGTATCATATCCATATCAAGTGATCATTATCTTGTCTTAAATAGAAGAGGATACACTCGAAATCAGACAGGTCAATCTTAAACAGGGTCTGCAACTTTTTGAGATCAGACATTATCAACCATCACATCAAGCAACTGAGAACGAAGGCCCAAGGTCAGTATAGCTGTTGAATTTTATCTGGGTCAGTCTTTATCTTTAATCACTTGGCGACAGATATTGTTCCTATGCTACTCAGGGATGTCCACAAGTGACTAGAGGAGAAATGATGGGCCTTATCTTTTTCTTTGACTGCTGCTTGTCTACTATGTGTTTGTTGCTTCAATGAGATATCTTTACATCTTGGATCCTTATACCCTAATGTGCTAAGCTTCATTGTTCAATAATAAGGCTCAGTGATGAATATATGTTGCGCAAAATAAAATAAATGACACAAGTTCGTGATTCATTCAATTTCATTCTCATTTCATCTCATTTGCTTATTTCTAGTTTGTTGATTCTTTTCTCATCACCTTTTTCTAAATCATTTTCTATCATGTCTAACATTATTCTATTCATTCTAAGGTTCATTCTCTCATATTCTATCTCAATATCATCTTCACATCACCTATCTCTATCTTTCATCTCACATTCTTCTTTTTTCGAGAGATCATTCATGTCTTTAATGCACAAACAATCTCTCGAGGGGGCATTACACCCTAAGTATCATCGGAGCATACTGGGGCAGAAATTTTTTGTTTTCTTTGAAACAACATCATTCTGACATTGTCTCAAAGAGGGGCAAATGTAGACACCTAAAAATGTCTCATTGATCATGTACTAATTATTCCTCTAATTGATTAAATAATTCTTTAATTATTTAATTAAGTTAATTAATCTATTCTTCTAATTTCATATTTCTTCATCATCTTACTAATTATTCTATTTCTTATTTCTCTAAGCAAATAATTATTCAACCCTTTTGTTAATTAAATATTTATTATTTAATTAATTGTGATTTTTAATTCCCCAATTTAAATAATATTTATTATTTAAATAAATTAATTCTCAATTTCTATCTCTCTAATCGATTAATCATTCAACCTCTTTTCTAAATATTAATTAAATACCTATTATTTAATTAATTGTGATTTTATTCTTTGAATTTAAATAATCTTTATTATTTAATTAAATTTATTTCTAAATAATTAAATAGTTTCTTTAAATTATTTAATTAACTAATTAATTCTTATTTTCATTAATTCTTCTATTTCTTCCAAATTCAAATACATGTGCATGATTTCAAAAATCAAATTGAAAATCAAAGTCAAGTTCTAAATATATTCAAATACTAAATTGAATTAAATTCAATTATTTGAATTAAAATCTCATGTAAAGATTAAATTCAAAATCTAAGTTAAAGTGCAAGCACATGCTAAATTAATTAATTCAATCAATTAATTAATTCATTCATTTATCTCTCCAATCTGTATTTCCATCTTTTAGTTAGCTTTTTCTAAATTAAGTTCTCTTTGTCATCTTCTTTATTTCCTCCAATCATTATTTGTCTTCTTTCAGTTAGCTTTTTCTCAATCAGTTGACTCAATTAATCTATTCAATTTATTTTGTTTCACCTCCAAGTCAGCAATTCAACTATCAATCAACATGTGAGCTCACCTAAGTTCCACCTCTTGATCAATCTGTTCCACCTTTCAATCAATCTCATCCAAAAATCTATAAATTGAGCATTCAATCTCTATTTTCAATAATCAAAAACTTTGAATCTTTGTGTCACTTGCAGGTTACCAAAGCAATATCTGAGAGCCATCATACCATAGAGAAGAGAAGAGCAATTGAAGCTATACGTGATCTTGGAATAGGGAGTTTCATTGAATGATTTTAATTCCTATTTGTTTGATATTGCATTATTTCATTGTCTGTTTGTTAGAATTCTTTCATTAGATAGGGATTTGTGATTTCCCTTTTATTCTAATTGATATTTTATAAGATGAATTTTACTTGCACACATGGTGTTTTACATTCTTATGTTTCTTTTTAATTTAGCATGTATGGATGGCATTATGTTAGAATGTAAAGTGTGGATTAGATAAAGGGGTATGTGCAGGATCATGGTGTGCCAAAACAAGCCCTTAAGTGGTAATGAAATTTCAAAAAATCAGAGTTATGCAACTTGACATGAAAAATTGAGTAAGTTATGAACATTATTTTTAAAATATGTAAGAAGAGAATCTATAGAAAATTGAATGTAGTTTCTAAGCTACTAGTTGTTTTTTGAAGAAAAAAAATCCTATTTGATGAAAATTTCAAATTTCAATGCAGTGGTACAAAAATTTCAGGAAAAAGATAAGAAGTAGGTGTATGTCTGACCACCCTAATCACAATCAAATCATAATATTTTTTTATAAGATTTATAATATAAGTATTAGACTCATGTCCGAATGTGACACATATTTTTTTATAATTTTTTATAAAGTAAATAATTATTTATGAATTTTTTACTACAGCTTTTCAGAAATTCAGAAACTCCTACGTTTGACAACCTTAACTTGGTCAAAACCTTATGAAATTTTTTTTTTTTAATTTTTCCCTATAGTAGACGAAGCATAGGATGTGACGCATGTTTCAGATTCAAAAAATGTTATGCGGTTTGAAAGTTATGAGTATGTTTCAATCAGTCTATTAATCAGGACTTTTGTCAAAATTCAATTAAAAAATAAATAATAATTATTTATTAAAGTCGAAATAAGACAAGCCTTATATTGTTGGAAAGTTGAGAATGTCCTTAAAAAATCATTTTCGTTTTATCAATTTTGGCTATAAAAAAAGTCGTCAGCCACCAGTGTAAACTCTGGAAAATCAAGGAATACTAAAAAACACGTTTTTTTAGTTCACTTTCCAGGCTTGTCACTTCCAAGCCAAATCCCGAAGCAAACCCGAACCAAAATATGGAGGGAAAAAATTATGTTTTAAAATCAGATATCCGATTTTTGAAAAAAATATATATATATTTTTTAGTAAATTGGGCATAACTTTTGCATTTTATATCAAAATTTTGATTTTTTACAGGTGTTGGAAAGGTAATTAAGAGCTCTATGATATGGAATAGGTATATTTTCAATTACTTGTTTTAAAAAATAATTATAATTCATTTAAATTCATCCTTCATTTTCAAAACATAAAAAACTCATGACTTTTTCATATGATTTCCCTATTGCATGAATTTTTGTAACAATCATCTCAAAATAAAATAAATAAGTAATTAATTAATAATAGAAAATTTATGAGTTTTATTGAGTTCGATAAATTTTGATAAACCATGTTATCTATGTTTGTTCCTTTCTCCACCTCTCTCTCCTAAACCTATGACTCCACCTATTTGTTTCTTCCTCCCTCTCTTTTGTCCATATTTATACATCTCTCTCTAGACCTATATCTCTAACTATCAATCAATACTTCATTAAATCTCTCAAGCTCTACAAGGTGCTTATATTTCTACCTCTTCATAATTTCCTCCTCTATGTCACTCTCTCTTCCCTAAGATCTAGACTAGTCTCTCTGTATTTCTTTCTCATCTCTAACAACAAAATTCAGAGCAGAAAAGGAGCGGCATAGGGAAGTATCAAAAAAAGGAGAGGGGGAGAGAGGTGAGAAGGAGAGATTAATTGGGGAGAAGAGAGAGTGTGAGAGAGAGAGCTATAGGTAATTAGGTGTGAGGCAAAGAGAGAGAGGGAGGGGGTGATTGGGGTGAAGAGAGAATGAGAGGGAGAGTTTGAGATTATTAGGGGGTAGGAGGAGAGGAGGAGGGGAATGTATCAACAAAGAGAGAAGAGAGATGGGGATAGAGGTGAAGAGAGACATAGAGAGTAATTAGGGGGTGGGTAGAGGGGGAGAGGGAAGTATCTATAAACCCATAGGAGGAGAGAGGTGATCAAGGGTAATTGAGGAAAAGAAATAATGTGAGAGAGAATATGGTGTCCTAAAGGGTCATATGGTGTCTCATGAACCTTTAGGACATCATATGACACCTTAGGACACCATATGATGTTGTTATAAGTCTTATGGTGTCCTAAGGGGTCATATGGTGTTCTATGCACCTTTAGGACACCATATGGTGTCATTAGGGGTCGTATGGTGTGTTAAGGGGTCATATGGTATCATATGACCCCTTAGGACACCATATGACCCCTTAGGTATTGTTAGGGGTCATATTGTGTCCGAACGGGTCATATGGTGTTGTTGGGGGTTGTATGGTGTGCTAAGGGGTCATATTGTGTCCTAAGGGGTCACAAGACATCGTATGACCCCTTAGACACCATATAATCCATTAGGTTTTGTTACGGCTCATAGTATGTCCGAAGAGGTCATATGGTGTCCCATGACCCTTTAGGACACCATATGACCCCTTAGGACATCGTACAGTGTCGTTATGGGTCTTATGGTGTCCTAAGGAGTCATATGGTGTTCTATAACCCCTTAGGACACCATATGACCCCTTAGGACATTATATGACCCCTTAGGATAGCATACGATACCTTGGGACACCATATGGTGTCGCAAGGAGTCGTATGGTGTCCTAAGGGTCATATGGTGTCCTATGAACCCTTAGGACACTATATGACCCATTAGGTATCATCAAGGGTCTTATTGTGTCCTAATGGGTCATATGGTGTCGTATGACCCCTTAGGACACCATATGCTTGGAGACTATATGGTGTTATGGGTCGTATGGTGTCCTATGACACCTTAGGACACCATATGACCCCTTAGGATACAATTTGGTGTTGTTATGTGTCGTATGGTGTCCTATGACCCCTTAGGTGTCATTAGAGTTTATTTTATGTCCTAAGGGGTTGTATTGTGTCCTAAGGGGTCATACGGTGTCCTATGACCCCTTAGGACACTATATGACGTTTTTAGGGGTCATATTATGTCCTAAGGGGTCATATTGTGTCTTATGACCCCTTAGGACACCACATGGTGTTTTTATGGGTCGTATGGTGTTCTAAGGGGTCATATGGTATTCTGTGACCCCTTAGGACACCATTTTTATGTAGTTATGGGTCGTATGGTCTCCTAAGGGGTCATATGGTGTCCTATGACCCCTTAGGACACCATATGGTTTCATTATGCATCATATGGTTTTCTAAGGGGTCATATGGTGTTCTATGACCCCTTAGGACACCATATGGTGTCATTAAGGGTTGTATGGTGTGCTAAGGGGTCATATGGTGTCCTATGACCCTTTATAACACCATATGACCCCTTAGGTATCATTAGGCATCATTTTGTGTCGTTAGGGGTCATATGATGTCCTATGACCCCTTAGGACACAATATGACCCCTTAGGTGTTGTTAGGGGTCATATTTTGTCCTATTAGGTCATATAGTGTCCTACGACCCCTTAGGACACCATATGGTGTCGTTTGGGATTGTATGGTGTGCTAAGGGGTCATATTGTGTCCTAAAGATTCCTAGGACATAATATAACCTCTCAGGACACCATATGACCCCTTAGATATCGTTAGGGGTCATATTGTGTCCTAAAAGGTCATATGGTGTCTCATGACACCATATGACCCCTTAGGACACCATATCATGTTGTTATGGGTCTTCTTGTGTTCTAAGGGTTCATATGGTGTTCTAAGGGGTCATATAGTTTTATATGGCCCCTTAGGATACCATATGATGCTTTAGGACACCATATGGTGTCAAAAAGGGTTGTATGGTGTTCTACGGGGTCATATGGTGTTCTATGAGGTCGTATGGTTCTTAAGACACTATATAACGTCATTAGGGGTCATATTATGTCCTAAGGGGTCATATTGTGTCTTATGACCCCTTAGGACACAACATGGTGTTGTTATGGGTCGTATGGTGTTCTAAGGGGTCATATGGTGCTCTATGACCCTCTAGGACATCATATTATGTTGTTATGGGTCGTATGGTCTCCAAAGGAGTCATATAGTGTCGTATGGTCTCCAAAGGAGTCATATAGTGTCGTATGGTCTCCAAAGGAGTCATATAGTGTCCTATGACCCCTTAGGACACCATATGGTGTCATTATGTCTCGTATGGTGTCCTAAGGGGTCATATGGTGTTATATGACCCCTTAGGACACCATATGATCCCTTAGGACACCATATGGTGTCGTTAGGGGTCGTATAGAGTGCTATAGGGATATATGGTGTCCTATGACCCCTTAGCACACAATATGACCCCTCAGTACACCATACAGTGTTCTTAGGGGTCATATGGTGTCCTATGATCCCTTAGGACATAATATGACCCCTTAGGTGTTGTTAGGGGTCATATTATGTCCTAACGGGTTATATGGTGTCCTACAACCCCTTAGGACACCATATGGTGTCGTTAGGGGTTGTATGGTGTGCTAAGGGGTCATATTTTGTTCTAAAGGTTCCTAGGACATCATATAACCCCTTAGGACACCATATGAACCCTTAGGTCTCGTTAGGGGTCATATTATGTCCTAAGAAGTCATATGGTGTCTCATGACACCATATGACCCCTTAGAACACCATATCATGTGGTTATGGGTCTTCTTGTGTTCTAAGGGGTCATATGGTGTTATATGACCCATTAGGATACCATATGACCCCTTAGGAAACCATATGGTGTCGTAAAGGGTGGTATGGTGTTGCAAGGGGTCGTATGGTGTCCTAAGGGGTCATATGGTGTCCTATGACCCCTTAGGACACTATATGGTGTTACTAGGGGTCATATTATGTCTTAAGGGGTAATATTGTGTCTTATGACCCCTTAATATACCATATGGTGTTGTTATGGGTCGTATGGTGTTCTAAGGGGCCATATGGTGTTCTATTACCCTCTAAGACACCATATTATTTTGTTATGGGTTGTATAGTCCTCTAAGAGGTCATATGGTGTCCTATGACCCCTTAGGACACCATATAGTGTCATTATGCATCGTATGGAGTCCTAAGGAGTCATATGGTGTTCTATGACCCCTTAGGACAACATATGACTCCTTAGGACACCATATGGTGTCATTAGGGGTCATATGGTGTGCTAAGGGGTCAAATGGTGTCCTATGACCCCTTAAGACACCACATGGTGTCGTTATGGGTCGTATGGTGTTCTAAGGGGTCATATGGTGTTATATGACCCTCTAAGACACCATATTATGTTGTTATGGGTTATATGGTCCTCTAAGGGGTCATATGGTGTCCTATGACCCCTTAGGACACCATATAGTGTCATTATGCATCATATGGTGTCCTAAGGGGTCATATGGTGTTCTATGACCTCTTAGGACACCATATGACTCCTTAGGACACCATATGGTGTCATTAGGGGTCATATGGTGTGCTAAGGGGTCAAATGGTGTCCTATGACCCCTTAGAACTCCATGTGACCCCTTAGGTATTGTTAGGTGTCATTTTGTGTCATTAGGGGTCATATGGTGTCCTATGACCCCTTAGGACACAATATGACCCCTTAAGACACCATATAGTATCATTAGGGGTCATATGGTGTCCTATGACCCCTTACGACATAATATGACCCCTTAGGTGTTGTTAGGGGTCATATTGTGTCGTAACGGGTCATATGGTGTCCTACGACCCCTTAGGACACCATATGGTGACGTTAGGGGTTGTATGGTGTGCTAAGGGTCATATTGTGTTCTAGAGGTTCCTAGGACATCATATAACCCCTTAGGACACCATATGACCCCTTCGGTGTTGTTAGGGTCATATTGTGTCCTAAGGGGTCACATGGTGTCTCCTGACACCATATGACCCCTTAGGACACCATATCATGTTGTTATGGGTATTCTTGTGTTATAAGGGGTCATATGGTGTTATATGACCCCTTAGGATATGATATGACCCCTTAGGTGTTGTTAGGGGTCATATTGTGTCCTAATGGGTTATATGGTGCTCGACGACCCCTTAAGACACCATATGGTGTCATTAGGGGTTGTATGGTGTGCTAAGGGGTCATATTGTGTCCTAAAGGTTCCTAGGACATCATATAACCCCTTAGGACACCATATGACCCCTTAGGTATCGTTAGGGGTCATATTGTTTCCTAAGGGGTGATATGGTGTCTCATGACACCATATGACCCCTTAGGACACCATATCGTGTCGTTATGGGTCTTCTTGTGTTGTAAGGGGTCATATGGTGATATATGACCCCTTAGGGTACCATATGACCCCTTAGGATACCATATGACCCCTTAGGACACCATATGGTGTCGTAAAGGGTGGTATGATGTCGTATGGTGTCCTAAGGGGTCATATGGTGTCCTATGACCCATTGGGACACTATATGATGTCGTTAGGGGTCATATTATGTCTTAAGGGGTAATATTGTGTCTTATGACCCCTTAAGACACTAGATGGCATCGTTATAGGTTGTATGGTGTTCTAAGGGGTCATATGGTTTTCTATGACCCTCTAGGACACCATATTATGTTGTTATGGGTCATATGGTCTCCTAAGGGGTCATATGGTGTCCTATGACCCCTTAGGACACCATATAGTATCAGTATACATCGTATGGTGTCCTAAGGGGTCATATGGTGTTCTATGACCCCTTAGGACATCATATTGTGTCATTAGGGGTTGTATGGTGTGCTAAGGGGTCATATGGTGTCCTATGACCCCTTAGAACACCATATGACCCCTTAGGTATCGTTAGGTGTCATTTTGTGTCGTTACAGGTCATATGGTCTCCTATGAACCCTTAGGACACAATATGACCCCTTAAGACACCATATAGTGTTGTTAGGGGTAATATGGTGTCCTATGACCCCTTAGGTGTTGTTAGGGGTCATATTGTGTCCTAACAGGTCATATGGTGTCCTATGACCCCTTAGGACACCATATGGTGTCATTAGGGGTTGTATGGTGTGCTAAGGGGTCATATTATGTCCTAAAGGTTCCTAGGACATCATATAACCCCTTCGGACACCATATGACTCCTTAGGTATCATTAGGGGTCATATTGAGTCCTAAGGGGTCATATGGTGTCTCCTAACACCATATGACCCCTAAGGACACCATATCGTGTCGTTATGGGTCTTCTTGTGTTATAAGGGGTCATATGGTGTCCTATGACCCCTTATGACACTATATGACCCCTTAGGTGTCGTCATGGGTATTGTGTCCTAATTGGTCATATGACATTCTTTGACCCCTTAAGACACCATATGACCCCTTGGGACACTATATGGTGCTATGGGTCATATGGTGTCCTATGACCCCTTAGGACACAATATGACCCTTTAGGATGCCACATTGTGTCATTAGGGGTTGTATGGTGTCCTAAGGGGTCATTTGGTGTCTTATGACCCCTTAGGACTCCATATGGTGTCATTAGGGGTCTTATTGTGTTTAAGGGGTCATATGGTGTTTTATGACCCCTTATGACACCATATGACCCCTTAGGAGACCATATGGTGTCGTTAGGGGTCATATTGTGTCCTAAGGGGTCATAAGATGTTTTATGACCCCTTAGGAGACCATATATACTAATTTTCAAATAAGGAGAGATATAAAGGTGAAGAGAGATGAAGAACTAAAGAGAGGAAAAAGAACTAAAGGACAAGGACATAAATAGAGATATAGATATTAAGGAGTATGAAGTGAGAGGGAGAAAAACTAAAGGACAAGGATGGATAGAAAGAGGTAGACATATCTAGATATTGAAAAGGAGAGAGGAAGATAGAGATAAAAAATGAAGATAAAGGGAGAGGGAGGTGAGTAGATATAGAGAAAGAGAGAGGTAAAGACAGATAAATATATGAAAAGATGGAGAAAAATGGATAGAGAGGGGTAAAGAGAGATTAAAAAAGGATGAGATAGAGAGATATAAAGGAAGAGAAATATCAATAGATAGAGATATATAGATAGTGCAAGAGAGTGAGAAAGAGAGATAGAGATTATAGATAGGGATAGATAGAGAGGGAGAGAGAAAAATAGGAAGATATAGAGATATATAAAGGCACTATAGATAAGGATGTGGGGAGAGAGAAAAAGATATATAAAGATGGAGTAAATAAAGAGATAAAAGTAGAGAAAGGGAAAGATACTTCAAGAGGGCGATAGAGGAAGAGACAGAGAAGTAGATTAATCATGTATAAAGGAATATATATAAAGATAGAGGAACATATAAAAAGAGAGATTGATAGGGAAAGAGATGGAGATGTGAAGATGGAGATAAAGATAGATATGGATAGAACGTGATAGAGAGAGTAAGACAAATGGAGGGAGAGATGGAGTGAATAAGTGAGATTTAGAGATAATGAGATATAAATATACATGAAGATAGATCTATAGGGATATATAGAGAGAGGGGAAAAGATAGGGAGAGAAAGGAGGTGATAGAGATAAGTAATATATAAGTATAGGTAGGATAAGGTAAAGGAGGGAGATAAATAGAGAGAAGAGAGATTATTAAAGAGAAATATAGAAATAAGGAATGACAATGATGGAGTGGGAGAGGGAGAGATATGAATAGAAAGATGGAGATATATGCAGAGATGCATGTAACTTGGGAATTTATTTATCTACATGGAATGAGAAAATAAGTGACATAAGTAGAGAAAAAAGAGATATATAAAATATATTATATAAGTATAGATAGACAAGTGATAGATAAAGGAGGTAATAGGAAAAAAAATGAGACTTTGTATTCAAAATTTGTGAGTATTTGAAGTTTTAAAATTGAAGGAATAACTTCAAATGATTATAATTAATTTTTGTTTTATAATATCATCAAACTACCTCATCCATTTGATATTCTATGAATTACCTTTCCAATGCCTATAAAAAATCAAAATTTCGATAAGAAACGCAAAAGTTATGGCCATTTTACTAAACTATATTTTTTATGTTGATAAAATCGGATATCCGATTTGAAAAGTATGATATCACAATAGTGACATCACAAATCAGATATCCGATTTGGTTTGGTATTACCAAACCAATTCAAATTTTTCCCGACCCAAACAAAAAGTCCAAGTGGATTTTGGCGTGTTTGGAAAGGTTGAAAACGCATTTTTTTCTCCATTGCCACTTTTTGGCCCCCCTTGATCTTGCACATACCCAAAGTTAATCTTAAATGCATGTATGTAGTCATCTTATTTAAATGCAATAATTTGGATCATGAGAGAATGTAGATTTGATTAATGGAATGTAATCAGTTGTTGATAATGAAATTAAAGTATGCAATGAAAATTAGATGCATGACTTATGTTTTAATAAAAGTTTGAACGTAATGTATGGTTAAATTTTATTGGATGAACCAAATCATGTTATCTATACTTTTAACCTCAATGGATGAACCTTATCATGTTATCTATAATATTAACTTACTGAAAGAAATTATCCTTGTTTTAAGTATTATCATGACATTAAGTTAATCAACTTGATTGGATTAATTAAGCGTGAGTTGAGTTAATGTTGAATTAAGTAATCACGTTGGGAAACTCTTTAGGTGTTATTTAGTCTTTCATTATGCTATCTAAACTTATGATATCTCATTGTATCATTGTGTTGTATTTAAATTTTCTTTTAAAAAAAAATATGTGCACTCTATTCTTGTGTTTTAGCTTTATCCCTTCGGGGTTTCCTAGCAAGGCATTACATTTGGTATCAGAGCCCATGTTTCAAACACTGGGATCTCAGGTGTCTCTTATGCCCTTAGTTGGTGTGAGGTGTATCGACCTTATGTTGTATGCTTGTCCTCCTTTTGTATGTGTGTGATTGAGGCATAGGATCTTGAAGATCTTAAGGACTCGTGTTCTGTCCTTTTGCGTATTCTTTTGAGCAAACCTTAATTGTGTGTAACATGTGTGTTCACACTTTGTTTTTACCTTCTTGATGTTGGTGCTTTTGAGTGATTATATGTGCTTTGTTTGATTATTGATGTCTTGGTCTATGATTACTCCTATTATGAAAGCGAGTCGTATGTACCTTCCTTATTGATTGTTGTACTCTTTAGACTAACCCATTGGGTTGGTCAATACTTGTTTTGAATCTGAAAGTACGAAATGTGCTTGTTCTAAGATTATGATCTAGCTTAGTGTTGTTCGCTTGAAGGACTTGTATGGTAGATATTGAATGCTTATTTTGTAGCAAATTGAACGATTACCATATTTCCTCCTCTTTCTCTCTAGAAATTAAAATGTCGTTATATGTATATTTATCTCGTATGTGAGTTTTCTTGTTGCAAGAGAAAGGTTGCGACTTCTTGAACCCTTGTGTGAGCCTTATGACGCTTATGTTTTTTTTTAGATAATAAAAAGGCTATGGGTTTAAAAGTTCATTTTGATTATTCGGAGAAAATTGTATGTTTACATTAAAGAATTATCCTTGTGTTTTGTAGGAGTAACATAATTAAATTCTATCTTAAGTAATGTGCATTAATGTGCAAATAGTTGTTATGTGAAACTGATTTGTTTGTAAAAGATGTATAAAAAGGGAACATGTTATAATGGCTAAGAGAGTGTGTTAATGTGTTCCATGAAAGATTGTTTTATGTGTTTCATTATACCGACTCAACTGAGGATCTATTTTGACAATGCAACATTGAACTTGCTTTTGGACATATATATAATTGACTTATTATGACTAGAAAGTGCAAATGAAAAGCTTGTTTGATGTGCATGCATAAATATATATTATTTAGTTGATAGATCCTCATTTACCTTCTTATCATATTTTGATTTTCAATGATAGGTTGCAGATTATGATATATTTTGTATTGAATTAAAAGTAGTGAGTGTTCGCAAGAGGTCTTGTATTATCACAAGATTGCTTGTCTTGATTTCTTGTTTGGAAAACTAGAACATTTTGTTGCAACCATAACAATTAGAAATGTCATGTTAGGCCTATTGGCATTCTTCTAAAACGGCAGTGAAAAGAAAACCGTGCAATTAAGATGATAGACTTATAGTGATAAATTTTATTATGTAGTGTGATCTTGTTGATCTTGTGCTTATGTATGAAATGAGATTGGCTATCAAACTCTCTTTCCCTTCTCTTTGCCTAGATTATAAGGTGTTTAGAAATGCTACTAAAGAATACATTTATTTAAATAGAATGTTTATTAAACATGTGAAACTGTATTTTTGCAATTGGTTTCATATTGAAAGATGAAAGTTTTTCACTTTGGAAAAGAAATTTGCATAGTTAGTAATGTGGTTATGAATGCTTAGTGGAATTAGAGAAAGATATAGGAATGACGTTATTTCCTTATGTAATGTTGAATTGTGAAGAATTTCAGTACTTGTATCTAGAATAAAGTTTATTCAGTTATTCATGTGGAAAGCATAATTAAAACCTTCCTTGAGTAGATGATAGTGTACTGAAAAGTACTCCCCGTAAATGTGACTAAACCAGTACTGGTGCTTTCTTTGTGTAATGTAAGAAACCCGTGCTTGCTTTATGTGCCCATGGGATGGTGAAGTAATCAACCATGGAGGATATGTTTACTTATGAATATGGGAAAACCATACTGTTTATGAGATATTGCTTATTTGTTATCCTACTGAGTACCAAACCTCGGGTTGTTGGTAATTCAATATGTTAAGGGGTAATATTAGAAGTCATTGTTCCTTGAATAGTATGGATCGGCATACGAGTAATGTCGGCGCGAAGCGACTTTAGCTTCTCTACTTTGAGAAAAAATATAGTTATATAATGAAACTGTATAAAGGTGTACTCAATACTTTCCCTTTTTGATGAACCAATTTATAAAGTTATGTGTGCCAGCCTATTCCTCTCTTTATTTGAGCATATTGATGGTAATTCTTGAGCATATTAATGATGTATTTTGGAGGCTCTTTTTCCTTGTCTTCATGAAAGGTAGGTTTGTCCACATGAGCTGCCAATTAGTAGGTGTTGGTAGACATGTGGGTAAACCTTAGCCATGTATACCTCTGGCTTACGGCAAGTATCCTGAGAGATACGACGCTATGCAGGACGTGACCTGCGCATGCTTTTTTCCACGAGGTACACTACCATGCGGGATACGTCCATTGAGTGTCTTCTCCGCTTGGAGTACTGCCATGTCGTGTGATGACGTGATGTGGGGTGATGTCGAGGTGCACACTGCCATGCCGTGTAGATGTGTAACTAGGCCACACCACATGATGAGCTACTGCAATATCTAGAAGATTGTTCCTTCCTTCCTCTTTGGTGGCTAGATGCTAGTCACATAGTGATGTTATGTGCAGTTGTGATATTCTTATTTATTTCTTTGTAGATCAGCAATTTATTTTATTTTGACTTTGAAGGTTTAGCCACGATCTTGCGATCTTTTGCTTACTTGATTTGGTGTTGCAAATTCTGGATTATTTTCTTGCCTTACTGTTGAAATTGATGATTTATTATCTTTATTCATCTATACTTTGGTGGCTAAACTGGTTTATCCTTATTGTTTTCATATGTTGGTCATGTGTTGAAATGTGAAATTCCTCTCCAAGGACATATGAGACGGTCTTGGTTGAGTGTGTATGAGGAATTAGACGTAGGGAACCTTGAGGATGGGGGTATGTGAGGTTGTGATGCAACTAGGATCCACTACCTACCTATCTGTGGTGACTATCTCTTGGAGGCTAACCACCTTACTCAACAAGGGATGTTCACGAAGGTCTTGTATGGAAGGTAGCACCGCTATGGTGTGCCCTAGCACCATCGAGCCCTTGAGTCAGATGTTGGATATTTATGATCATGTTATTGTTCTGAGATCAAGCATAGAGATGTTGATCGTGCATGTTATCTTTGATCGAGCATTAGACATGCTCACATGTGGCCTTTTGAGTTCTGCATTCTAGTTATATGGATGGTTATTATGTGTAATCATGGAGTAAATTGTGTTAACTTGTCACTATGTTATGGGACATAGTCATTGGAAAGGTTTTTATATGCCTGACAAGTGTAAACAATTGTGTACTTTATGTTTCTCTTATTTATTGGAAGTTAACTTGGTTGTAGAATTTTAATTTTGAAGTTGGTTCTATGAGATAAAGCTTAATGAAAAAGATGGATTGGTAAAGGAAATTGATCATAATGGCATGTTTTCTTCTCATATTGGTAGATGAGTATGGTAATGGTTGTTTGCCTCTTTTAATGCTTTAATTTGGTGTAATGAAAGGAAGAAAATTCTTGCTTCTCTGTTATGATTGTAGATAGTTCTTAGAATATTATAAGAAAAGTATGGATTTAGATGTATCTTGCCAATGGATAATGGCATTCGTAGAGGATTTAGCAATAATGTTTCATTTATTTGTGGAAAGATTCCTATGTGCAATTTGATATTTGTTGAATGAGTTTTAGGGTTAATGTGTGCGACATGTTCTTCATCTAGCCTTACGACTTCCAAGAGTAAGTTGAAACCTAGGGCAGGGAGAATGTAGTACCCCTACCCTAATCAGATTCTAATTTCGGTTTGACCTTGGTTAGTTATCATGTTATAATGTTATATTCAAACGTTTTGATGATTATGTGTATCGGTTAATGTGGTTTCACATCAATTTGTATGTAAGCTTATTAGTTCTCCCGATTCATGTTATTAATCTCGGACCAACACTTTTATTATATATATATATATATATATATATATATATATGTGTGTGTGTGTGTGTATGTATGTATGTATGTATGTATGTATGTATGTATGTATGTATGTATGATTCTTGGTTCCAGAAGATTACAGGTACAATACCGCATGGGTGTGAGGTTTGTCCCCACCTGAATTCGCAGGTTTGAGTGTTCCTCATTGGCCCTTAGAAATTGAATTAGGTGGTCATGAGACCTTCGTTTGACCTTAGTCGTGCTCATGTGAGCGTCGTCAGTCGTCATTGATATTCCCTTTGGGTGGGTATACAAGTCGTCTGTCTGCTTGGCTTTCTTGGGTTGTTTGTTTTTATGTGTGGTTAAATTGAGTAATTAATCCTTAATGTTTAAATTGATTTAATGTATGTTTATGCATTAGAAATTAAGGGACTTAATTAAATAGGTTCCCTTTATGCGATTAATCGTTAATTAGAATTACTTAATCCAAATTGGTAGTAAGTTTGATTAAATGGTTAATTTTAAATTGATTAATTTATTTTGTTTATGCTTTTGGAAGGGAAAGATTTAAATTTAGTTGAAATAGAATTAATTTAATCTCTTTACCCTTTTAAAAATAGAAAGATTTTAATTATTTAAAGAAAATCAATTTTAATTATAAAAGCAAGTTAATATATATTTGATAAAGTGTGAAAGATTAATTTGAGGATTTTATTTAATTAAAAATATTTTACCCTCTTTATATTTTGGAATATAAAGGTTAATTTTGTTAAAATGGAGAAAATTAGAAATTAAATGAGGAAGAGGCATTTTGACTTTTCTGAATTAGAAATAAATTGTGTAAAAGTATTTTTATTTTAGAAATGAGATTTTTGGTCAAAAAAACTTTGCATTTAACTTAGGGTTGGAAAAATATTTTGAGAGAAATGATTTTTGGAAAAATATGGCCGGGAGACATTTTTGAAGATGTTCTGGAGAAATTTGGGGGAAAATATTTCTGGAAGAGAAGAATCAATCTAGAGCGTGCAAGTTGGGCTCTCCTTCAATCTCTCCAGGATTGCAGAATAAGGTAGGTTTCTGGTTTACCTCTGGGTTTATTTGCTAAATAGAGATTTATGGATCTTGAAGTTTTCTGGTTATGTTTGTGATAAATTCCAAATTAAAAGTTGATTGTTCGCAATTGTAATAACCCACCAAAATTGATCCAACAAAAATTGAGTATATTTTTTTTTTTTTATTACGTTTTATTCAATTGCATACTCTGGGCATCCATCCAAATAGGACTGGGCATTCATCCATTCGGGATGAGCTTCTAACCATACGGGTTAGGCAGTTGTCCATACGGGACGTAAATTTCATCTATCAAATACGGGATAGGCATCTACCCATACAGGGTAGGCATCCATCCAAACGGGATAGGAGATGCTCTGGCCAGAGACTTAGACTCATCGGGACCATTCGGGTCCTGAGCCACTCACTAAGTACTACATTCTTCTAACAAGAATGCACCGAGGTCGCCGTCCTTAGGAGTAATAAGAAAATAAGACAAGCTTGAATTCCGCCTCGGAATTTGGCTTAAAGCCTCGGGAAGTCAAGCGAATCCATACGGGATTCCTTCCGAGTATGCATTGAATTGAGTTTGATTATCTTATCTTTCGATTAGGATTCTTACTCAACCAAGCCTAGACCCCACCCACGAACGCCTGAGTACGAGGGACAACTCCGTCCCAAGACTGCCTACATACCCACTTCGGCGTGGGATCAAGGCGTAAAGTATGTAGTTCTATCTTCTAATCTATGGTTTGATGTAAACTGATTTTTGTGGGTACGCAACCCTTTCTAGGGTCAGTGTCCCAGACAGTTTCTCTGCGGTTGCTACCCACGAAGGTAGCACTTAAGCGAAGGCTCAAGATGGCCTATTGCTTGTGGCCTAACAAAATAACTAGATCCTAATACTTAACATGAGCGTCACCCAATTACAAATCACCAATATCCCTTCGAGGTGAATAAATAGATAAATAAAGTCATTTTCACGAGAGCTCTTAACTAGACCATCCCTAAGAGGGGTTTACTATGGTTTATCTCAACGGATGTGAAATTCAATTAAAAGTTATCTTATTAATTATCGATCCAAGAGGGATTACCCGTCCCTTGGATTTTTAACTTCCAAATGACCCTTATTACTCCCCGACGATTTATAGGGACGATGCCACAGACGTCGTTAATGCAGCTTTATTAGGCGCTAAGTGCAGTAGTTCAACACGACGGCATTACCCGTAAGCGTGACCCAGAGGCACCATATATACCGAACGCTGCTAGTTTTGGTTTTCCAACTTCCTTTATTTAATTTTCTAACTACGAATGACAAAATGAAAGCGTAAATAATTGAAGTAACTACTTGAAGTGTAATTTGCATAGCAAATGAACTTGCATAATAGTAATTGCATGGAAGATATAATTATCCTAAAAAAAATTCGCATGCTATGAACCATTAACGGAAGCAATTAATCTATGATGAAAGATGACTTAACGAATCCAAAATAACGATTAAATCTAAGTACTTGTAATAAGGTAAGTTAATCTCAATCGAGTGTCTTAAAAATTTTAAAGTTTATTTAGGATAGTTTAATTACAATCTTGCTACACATTAATCCCATTTTCAATTGAAAGTCGATATCCTTAAATTCATACTAAGGAAAAAAAAATCATCATTTCCTAATGTCATTATTATCAACTAAAGAAGAAAAAAAGACTAAATAAAAATTAACTTTGTTTCCTTTTTTTTTTTTAAAAAAAATAACCAAATTACAATTTCAAATTTCGAAACTTAAATAATAATAAAAAAAAACTAAATTCTAACTTAATGGCAAAGAGGGCTTGCATTGTTTTATAATAATATAGAGGGTTGCGGGGTGGGGACCACGGGTCCCATCACCCCTGCGGCCCTGCATGCGCAGGTCCGCAGGGATGAGGGGACCCTGCGGGCCCCTCCGTACCCTGCAACGGTTACTATGTAACCGTCCCTGCATGCGGCCTACCATTAAAGCAAAACGCCATGCGTTACGGGCGAGGGTGAAGTTCGAAAGTTTTATTTTCGTTTTTTAATTTTTTTTTGTTTTTTATTTATTTTTTTGGGTTACTTATATATATATATATATATATATATATATATATATATATATATATATATATATATATATATATATATATATATATATATATATATATATATATATATATATATATATATATATTTGTTATAGTATTGACATTATCATTTTATACAGGAGTATTATAACAAAAAAAATAGGTAATTAATAATGTTGCAGGTTTGCCTTAGGGACAAAATGAAACAATAACCAGAGGGATTCCTTTTTTTCCATTTCTTTGTTTTCTACAGGGAAATTCATTCACAGATAGAGGGAGTTTATTTCTTTTCTTCATTTCTTCTGTTTCCTACACAGGGAAAGCTTATTCACAGAGAAAGGAATTCATTCCTTTACACAGGAAGAAAAAAAAGATTTCATTCACAGAGAAAGTTATCCATTTTTATTTTTATTTTTACACAGGGAAAATTCATTCACAGAGGGAGGAGATTTATTTATACACACAGGGAGATCTAATTTTTATCAAAATAAACTGAAGATAATAATCTAATTTCCATTTACTTGAAAACTAATTTCTTATCAGAATTAGAACAATGAGTCTTATTTTCAAGAAAGAAAATGAATTTCATTCTACAAATCTGAGACAAAATAATGAATTTTATTCTCTAAAATCTGAAACTAATGTATCTTATTTTCAAAAGAAATGAATTTCATTCTACAAAATCCAAGATAAAACAATGAATTTTATTCTCTAAAATCTGAAACTAATGTATCTTATTTTCAAAAGAAATGAATTTCATTCTACAAAATCCAAGATAAAACAATGAATTTTATTCTCTAAAATCTGAAACTAATGTATCTTATTTTCAAAAGAAATGAATTTCATTCTACAAAATTTAAGACAAAAACAATGAATTTTATTCTCTAAAATCTGAAACTAATGTATCTTATTTTCAAAAGAAAAGAATTTCATTCTACAAAATTTAAGACAAAAACAATGAATTTTATTTTACAATAAATCTCATTCTTTACAAAAATCTAAAAACTAAATTCATATCAAGAATTTTAACAATGAACCTTATTAAAACCAGGATTCTCATTTTCTACAAAATCTAAACTAATTCTTTAACAAAATACAATTAAAATTTCATACTCATAATTAATCTAATCAAATCTAATCTACCATAAAAATGAGATGCATGAACTAATTTGGAGGAACCTGGATGCTTGAAGATGGTGTGGAGTCCTCCTTGATCCTCCAATTTGAAGAAAAATCCTCCAACAAAATCCTTGCTGCCAATGGAGTGGACTACCAAAGAGAATTCAACTTGCAGAAATTTCTTATCAAGATTAGCTAGCTTTTCCTTTGAAACTTGTTCCCATTTTATAAAAGAAATTACCCTTTTCCCACTACCTATTTTTTTAATTTAAAAAAAGAGATTCTTCTCCCAATTTGGCCTCCATGCAAATTAATTAGGCTTAGTGGGAGGAGTTACATGCAAGGAGGTGGAGAAGCCTCTAGAAGCTTCTTATTCCTCCTACAACATGTGCCTTAATTTGGGTGAGGGAAATTAAATAACAATTTTAAAATATATATGCATTTTTCCATGTGTGTGTGGTTTATTAATTTATTCCCTTACAATATTCATTCCATAATTCATCCAAAGAATATAAATAGAGTTTTGTATTTTAAATCAAAAAAAGTGATAAAGGAGGGTTGTGACATCCTCCCCCCCTTAATCGGTGCATCGTCCCGATGCACTTATTAAATGTATTCAAAAGAGTTTATAGTTCATGTTCAAAACAAAAAGGGAAATAGCTGCTGCATCTCCTTAGTATCCTCCCAGGTGGCATTCTTCTCGTCGTACTGGTCCCATTGCACTTTGCACTGATCAACCTCTCTGTTGCGCAACTGGCACTGGCGCCTCTCCAAGATTCTGAATGGCTCTATCATTATTCCCCCCATTTCTTGGACCTGCAAGGCATCCCAATTCAAAATGTGTTTCTCATCAGGTACATATTTCTTAAGAAGAGATACATGGAAGACATCATGGATTCGGCTCAATTGGGGAGGCAAGGCTAACCGATAAGCAACTGGATTAATTCTTCCCAATATTTCAAAGGGTCCGACATAACGAGGTGCAAGCTTAGTCTTTTTCCCAAATCTTATGGAACTCTTGTGTGGCCTAACCCTTAGGAAGACTTTCTCTCCTACTTCAAACTCCCTTGGTGTTCTGTTTTTATCTGCATAACTCTTCTGCCTATCCGAGGCTTCCTTCAACCTTTGCCTAATTTCCTTAGTTTTCCTTTCCATTTCTCTCAACATATCTGGCCCAATAATCACTCTATCTTCAAGACTATCCCAACTCAAAGGTGTTCGACATGGTCTACCATACAAAGCTTCAAAAGGTGCCATTCCCAAAGATGTTTGATATGTATTATTGTAGGCAAACTCTACCAAAGGTAGGTACTCTTCCCATTTTCTCTGTTGGTCCATGCAGTACATACGAAGTAGGTCTTCCATAATCTGATTTGTCCTTTCTGTCTGACCGTCGGTTTCCGGGTGGTATGCGGTGCTAAAATTTAGTTGAGTCCCTAGGGCTGATTGAAGTGTGGTCCAAAACCTGGAAGTGAATCTTGCATCTCTGTCTGATATGATTTTCTCTGGTACTCCGTGCAACCTAACTATCTCCTTAATGAAACGTCTAGCCAAGGTGGGTGCATCATCTGTCAGATTTCCTGGTATAAAGTGTGCCACCTTAGTGAGCTTGTCAATTACCACCATTATTGCATCATGCCTAGAAGGTGACATGGGTAGCCCTTGTACAAAATCCATACTAATAACTTGCCACTTATGTTGGGGTACATCGTGCGATTGTAACAATCCAGCTGGGTGCCTATGTTCTGCCTTGACTCTTTGACACTCCAAACATTTGGCTACATACTTGACAATATCGTTCTTCAACCCTTGCCAAAAGTATAACTTCTTTAGATCTGCATAAAGTTTGTTAACTCCTGGGTGGCCTGAATAAGGGGCATTGTGAGCCTCCGATAAAACTACTTCCCTTAAATTCCCTGAATTAGGAACATAGATTCTGTTATTGTATCTGAGTAGCCCATCTTCATCAAATGTGTACCCTTCAACCTTAGGGTCGGTCGGGTTGTGTCTTATAGTTAATTCGACTTGCTCATACCATGGGTCATGTCCTTGTTCATCCATTACTTGCTTTTTGAAAGAGGTTTTGAAGGTTGCTATAGTCATCAAGTGTCTTCTCCTACTTAAGGCATCTGCCACCCTATTTTCTTTCCCCTTAATATATTGATCTCAAAGTCATATTCGCTTAAGAACTCTAGCCACCTTCTTTGTCTGGCATTTAAGTGAGGTTGGGTAAAGATGTATTTTAGCCCTTGGTTGTCCGACTTAAGCTCAAAGGGCTTCCCTAGTAAGAAATGTCTCCACTTTTGCAGGGCATGCACAATTGCTGCCAACTCTAAGTCGTGGGGTGCATAATTGACTTCATGAGTCTTTAGCTTCCTAGATTCATAAGCCACTACCCCTTCATCTTGGACAAGTACCCCTCCTAACCCTTCAATAGAAGCATCTGTTACAACTGTGAAGTGTCCATTTGGGTCTGGTACCTTTAGAATGGGTGCTGAAGTTAGTTTTCCCTTCAAGATTTGAAATGCCTTATCACTTTGCTCGGTCCATACAAACCTTTTGCCCTTCCGTTGCAACGAGGTGATGGGATTTGCTATCTTAGAGAATCCTTCCACAAACCTCCTATAGTAACCTGCTAGCCCCATAAAGCTTCTTACCTCTGAAACATTCTTAGGGATTGGCCATTCTACTATCGCCTTTATTTTATCTGGGTCGACTGCTATTCCTTCCTTCGATATTATATGCCCAAGATAGTGAATCTTTTCCTCAAAGAAGGCGCATTTGGACAATTTTCCATATAACTTATGTTCTCTCAATCTTTGCAAAACAATCTGTAGGTGCGCTAAATGTTCCTCTTCATTTCTAGAATAAATCAAAATGTCATCCAAGAATACCAAAACAAACTTATCCAAGTAGTCATGGAATACACTATTCATCAGGTTCATGAATGCAGCTGGGGCATTAGTTACTCCAAAAGGAACTACTGTGAATTCATAGTGTCCATATCTCGTCCTGAAAGCTGTCTTTGGAATGTCTTCTTCCTTAATTCTGAGTTGATTGTACCCTGACCGAAGATCTATCTTGGAGAAAACTGCCGCTCCTTTCATTTGGTCAAAAAGGTCCTCTATGCGAGGTAAGGGATACCTATTCTTTATGGTAACTTTGTTCAACATCCTATAGTCGATGCATAGCCTTAAGGTTCCATCCTTCTTCTTAACAAATAAAACTGGCGCTCCCCATGGTGATACACTTGGCCTTATTAATCCCTTAGCTAAGAGTTCCTCTAATTGCATTTTGAGCTCTTGTAATTCGGTTGTGTTCATCCGGTAAGGTGCCTTTGATACTGGTTCAGCTCCTGGGAGTACTTCGATAGAAAAGTCAAACTTTCTCTTAGGGGGTAAACCGGGTAGTTCTTCTGGAAAAACATCCCTAAACTCTCTTAAGAAAGGGGTATTTTCAAATGTTGGTGTATTTTCCTCCTTCCCTTCATCAAATTCGACCATAAAGATTTGTCCTCCTCTTCTCCTTTCCTTCTTTAATTGCATTGCTGAGATAGTTTCTACATTAATGGGTTTAAACTTTCCTTGGATTTTGACCCTTTTCCCCCCATCATCCAAACATTCAACAATTTTGCTATAACAATCTACATTAGCTTGATGGTCTGCTAACCAACTCATTCCCATAATTACATCATATAATCCTAAGGGTGCCACATAGAGATCTACCCTTGTTTCGAACTCAGGGAATTGTACCTTTGCCCTTGGTAAGCACTTAGTTACTTCTCTAGTTGCCTTATCCCCATATTGAACCGTCCATGATGACTCCATTTGATTAACTTTAAATGCATATTTGTTCACTAATTCAGGTGAGATGAAACATTCAGATGATCCCGTGTCAATTAGAATTGATATTGGTTGTTCAAATAGTGTACCTGTAGTTTCCACGGGAACATTCTGGTATCTTCTTCTTTGGTTCCTAACTGCTGCATGAATCCTCTGTTGGGGCCCTTGTTGGGGTTGATTGGCTCTAATTTGTCCTTGCATCCTGGGGCAGTCTCTAGCAAAATGATTTTCCCCGCACATAAAGCATCCGCCTGGAGGACCTCTCCTACCTTGATTTCTAGGGGGATCATTCCTTGTTTCATTTCCCCTGGGTGGATAAGTTATCCTGTTCTGCTGGTCATTCCTGTTATAGTTGCCTCTGTTATCATTGCCCCTGTTATTATTGCCCCTGTTATCATTGCCCCTATTATTGTTGCCCCTGTTATTATCATTTCCATTCCTCTGATATTGATTAGGCGGTGGTCTCCTTTCGGAAGAGTTATTCCTTTGACCCTTGTTGAAATTAGTGTTTCCATTGAATTCTTGCTTCCTTTTGAATGAGTGATTCCCATTATAGTTTCGTCCTGCTAGTGTCTGAATCTTCCTCTCTTGCCTTAGGGACTTTTCAAGTACTTCATTCATATTTCTGGGTCCATGCATGTCAACCTCTGCCCCTATGTTGGTATTCAGCCCCAAAATGAACTTCCTTGCTTGGCCTTCTTCATCCCTTTGGTACATAGGCACATACTTAAGCAACTTGGCGAATTTATCCCAATATTGTTGAACGGGTAGGGACCCTTGACGTAGGTTATGGAATTCTGTCACTTTCTCATCAAAGAACAATTGAGGAAGCCACCTATCTCGAAAATGGTGAACAAATTGATCCCATGTGATTGTATCCCTGTTATACCCATTTTGTTCCTTGGTGTTGGTCCACCAACTAGCCGCCTCCCCTGTGAGTTGATAGGAGCCCCATAAAGCCTTAGTTGTTTCGCTGAAATCTCTTAGCTCAAAATATTTCTCCATTTCATTTAGCCAATTCTCAGCCCCTTCACCAATCTGCCTCCCATCGAACTTAGGAGGGGTGATTTTCTTCAAATCCTTGGAGAGTTCTAATATGTTATTTTCCTTTCCATTACCCATCACATTTCCTTGATTGCTACCAGGGTTTCCATTCTCGGTACCACTTCTATTCTCATAGTCATTCTGCCTTTCCCTAAGGTCCTGCAGTGATTGTTCCAGGAAGTTGATTTTATCTCTTTGTTCGGTTAGAAGGTCGATTATAGCTTGGACCCCATCTCCGTTATTACCTAGGTTGTGTCGATCCTCTTCATGATCTTCCTCGTGGTTTCCTTCATGGTTTTCCTCATGGCTTTCCTCATGGTTTTCCTCCCTTTGACTCCTAGTACGTCTTCCATTACCCCTTCCTCTTCCTCTTCCTCTTCCTCTTCCTCTTCCTCTTCCTCTTCCTCTTGCCATTCGAGGTTTTACCTGGAAGTTAAATTATGTAGTTAGTTTCTTTCTGAAGAATAAAATTTAATTTCTATTATTGTAAAACATTCCCTTAGTTGAATAAATTGAAGTGAGCACAAGGCCTAGATTTGAACCTTTGCTCTGATACCACATGTAATAACCCACCAAAATTGATCCAACAAAAATTGAGTATATTTTTTTTTTTTTATTACGTTTTATTCAATTGCATACTCTGGGCATCCATCCAAATAGGACTGGGCATTCATCCATTCGGGATGAGCTTCTAACCATACGGGTTAGGCAGTTGTCCATACGGGACGTAAATTTCATCTATCAAATACGGGATAGGCATCTACCCATACAGGGTAGGCATCCATCCAAACGGGATAGGAGATGCTCTGGCCAGAGACTTAGACTCATCGGGACCATTCGGGTCCTGAGCCACTCACTAAGTACTACATTCTTCTAACAAGAATGCACCGAGGTCGCCGTCCTTAGGAGTAATAAGAAAATAAGACAAGCTTGAATTCCGCCTCGGAATTTGGCTTAAAGCCTCGGGAAGTCAAGCGAATCCATACGGGATTCCTTCCGAGTATGCATTGAATTGAGTTTGATTATCTTATCTTTCGATTAGGATTCTTACTCAACCAAGCCTAGACCCCACCCACGAACGCCTGAGTACGAGGGACAACTCCGTCCCAAGACTGCCTACATACCCACTTCGGCGTGGGATCAAGGCGTAAAGTATGTAGTTCTATCTTCTAATCTATGGTTTGATGTAAACTGATTTTTGTGGGTACGCAACCCTTTCTAGGGTCAGTGTCCCAGACAGTTTCTCTGCGGTTGCTACCCACGAAGGTAGCACTTAAGCGAAGGCTCAAGATGGCCTATTGCTTGTGGCCTAACAAAATAACTAGATCCTAATACTTAACATGAGCGTCACCCAATTACAAATCACCAATATCCCTTCGAGGTGAATAAATAGATAAATAAAGTCATTTTCACGAGAGCTCTTAACTAGACCATCCCTAAGAGGGGTTTACTATGGTTTATCTCAACGGATGTGAAATTCAATTAAAAGTTATCTTATTAATTATCGATCCAAGAGGGATTACCCGTCCCTTGGATTTTTAACTTCCAAATGACCCTTATTACTCCCCGACGATTTATAGGGACGATGCCACAGACGTCGTTAATGCAGCTTTATTAGGCGCTAAGTGCAGTAGTTCAACACGACGGCATTACCCGTAAGCGTGACCCAGAGGCACCATATATACCGAACGCTGCTAGTTTTGGTTTTCCAACTTCCTTTATTTAATTTTCTAACTACGAATGACAAAATGAAAGCGTAAATAATTGAAGTAACTACTTGAAGTGTAATTTGCATAGCAAATGAACTTGCATAATAGTAATTGCATGGAAGATATAATTATCCTAAAAAAAATTCGCATGCTATGAACCATTAACGGAAGCAATTAATCTATGATGAAAGATGACTTAACGAATCCAAAATAACGATTAAATCTAAGTACTTGTAATAAGGTAAGTTAATCTCAATCGAGTGTCTTAAAAATTTTAAAGTTTATTTAGGATAGTTTAATTACAATCTTGCTACACATTAATCCCATTTTCAATTGAAAGTCGATATCCTTAAATTCATACTAAGGAAAAAAAAATCATCATTTCCTAATGTCATTATTATCAACTAAAGAAGAAAAAAAGACTAAATAAAAATTAACTTTGTTTCCTTTTTTTTTTTTAAAAAAAATAACCAAATTACAATTTCAAATTTCGAAACTTAAATAATAATAAAAAAAAACTAAATTCTAACTTAATGGCAAAGAGGGCTTGCATTGTTTTATAATAATATAGAGGGTTGCGGGGTGGGGACCACGGGTCCCATCACCCCTGCGGCCCTGCATGCGCAGGTCCGCAGGGATGAGGGGACCCTGCGGGCCCCTCCGTACCCTGCAACGGTTACTATGTAACCGTCCCTGCATGCGGCCTACCATTAAAGCAAAACGCCATGCGTTACGGGCGAGGGTGAAGTTCGAAAGTTTTATTTTCGTTTTTTAATTTTTTTTTGTTTTTTATTTATTTTTTTGGGTTACTTATATATATATATATATATATATATATATATATATATATATATATATATATATATATATATATATATATATATATATATATATATATATATATATATATATATATTTGTTATAGTATTGACATTATCATTTTATACAGGAGTATTATAACAAAAAAAATAGGTAATTAATAATGTTGCAGGTTTGCCTTAGGGACAAAATGAAACAATAACCAGAGGGATTCCTTTTTTTCCATTTCTTTGTTTTCTACAGGGAAATTCATTCACAGATAGAGGGAGTTTATTTCTTTTCTTCATTTCTTCTGTTTCCTACACAGGGAAAGCTTATTCACAGAGAAAGGAATTCATTCCTTTACACAGGAAGAAAAAAAAGATTTCATTCACAGAGAAAGTTATCCATTTTTATTTTTATTTTTACACAGGGAAAATTCATTCACAGAGGGAGGAGATTTATTTATACACACAGGGAGATCTAATTTTTATCAAAATAAACTGAAGATAATAATCTAATTTCCATTTACTTGAAAACTAATTTCTTATCAGAATTAGAACAATGAGTCTTATTTTCAAGAAAGAAAATGAATTTCATTCTACAAATCTGAGACAAAATAATGAATTTTATTCTCTAAAATCTGAAACTAATGTATCTTATTTTCAAAAGAAATGAATTTCATTCTACAAAATCCAAGATAAAACAATGAATTTTATTCTCTAAAATCTGAAACTAATGTATCTTATTTTCAAAAGAAATGAATTTCATTCTACAAAATCCAAGATAAAACAATGAATTTTATTCTCTAAAATCTGAA
The DNA here is from genome assembly GCF_030272615.1 of Cryptomeria japonica. Lineage (NCBI taxonomy): Eukaryota > Viridiplantae > Streptophyta > Pinopsida > Cupressales > Cupressaceae > Cryptomeria > Cryptomeria japonica. The sequence goes on from NC_081406.1 coordinate 535,093,064, forward strand.
ACTAATGTATCTTATTTTCAAAAGAAATGAATTTCATTCTACAAAATTTAAGACAAAAACAATGAATTTTATTCTCTAAAATCTGAAACTAATGTATCTTATTTTCAAAAGAAAAGAATTTCATTCTACAAAATTTAAGACAAAAACAATGAATTTTATTTTACAATAAATCTCATTCTTTACAAAAATCTAAAAACTAAATTCATATCAAGAATTTTAACAATGAACCTTATTAAAACCAGGATTCTCATTTTCTACAAAATCTAAACTAATTCTTTAACAAAATACAATTAAAATTTCATACTCATAATTAATCTAATCAAATCTAATCTACCATAAAAATGAGATGCATGAACTAATTTGGAGGAACCTGGATGCTTGAAGATGGTGTGGAGTCCTCCTTGATCCTCCAATTTGAAGAAAAATCCTCCAACAAAATCCTTGCTGCCAATGGAGTGGACTACCAAAGAGAATTCAACTTGCAGAAATTTCTTATCAAGATTAGCTAGCTTTTCCTTTGAAACTTGTTCCCATTTTATAAAAGAAATTACCCTTTTCCCACTACCTATTTTTTTAATTTAAAAAAAGAGATTCTTCTCCCAATTTGGCCTCCATGCAAATTAATTAGGCTTAGTGGGAGGAGTTACATGCAAGGAGGTGGAGAAGCCTCTAGAAGCTTCTTATTCCTCCTACAACATGTGCCTTAATTTGGGTGAGGGAAATTAAATAACAATTTTAAAATATATATGCATTTTTCCATGTGTGTGTGGTTTATTAATTTATTCCCTTACAATATTCATTCCATAATTCATCCAAAGAATATAAATAGAGTTTTGTATTTTAAATCAAAAAAAGTGATAAAGGAGGGTTGTGACAGCAATAAACTTGTTAAATCCCCATTGAATGTTCTCTTATTAAGTTTCATATTGGGAATTAGTTGAAGTTTGGCAGATTGGGGAATACATTTGTGAGAAATAATTCCATGTCCAAATATGGCTTTGTTTGAAAAATATTTGTTTAATTGAATGGTTATTCAACAAATTTTTACTATTTAGAAAACCATGGTATTCTCGAAAAAAAGTACCGATATTGGTCTGGTTATTCTAGAAAAATTATCAATATTTGTTGTTCATGGACATTCTGGAAACTATATTTTAGTCTCTGTATGAGATTGTGTATTAATGAAATTTGGGGCTTTTGTTTGTAATAAAAAAATGCAAATATTAGAAAACCCTCTTGTTTTTTGGAAAATTGTTTTAAGTCTCTGTTGAGATTGTATTCTTGGACTGTGAGCTATTATTTTTTTCACAATAAAAAATTTTTAAAAATAAAATAAGAAATTAAAACAAATAATAATAATAAACCCCACATGGCAGGGAAAACCCCTGCCACGCGGGGAGGTAGCACACTACCAATGGTAGCGATCTGCTACCAAGTGGTAGTAGCGCTACCAATGGTAGTGTGGGCTACCAAGGGACCCACGTGGGTACGCCCCCCCCCCAAAAAAAAAAAAACCTCTTTTGGGTTTTTGTAAAAAAAATTATATATATTTTTATTTGTTAAGAAAAAAAAAATTATAATAATAGTTAATTTTAAATAAAGTTTTAATTATGATTAAATTTAGTCATTAATTAATAATTTATGATTAATTTGTTATTAATTAATTGTATAATGGTAAATATACATTAATTAATATTCAAATTCTATTTTGTTATTAATGCATATTTTTCTAATTAAATACTTGATTTGTTAATTTTGTTATTAATTGTTAATTGGTTATATTTTATTAATTGCCGATTAATAAATATATATTAATTAATATTTAATTTTGGTATTTTTCTATATGTGCGTAAGGAAGTAATTTGTGGATTTGGGAAATTTTTGTCTATTTTTGGTTCCTTTAAATGTATATTTCCTTAATCTGCAAAGTGTAACTTGGTTCGGGAAATGATGAACTTGGAGAAATTATCTTCAAACCAGTATGACAATGATGTTTTATTTGAAGATTAAATATCATATTTAGACGATTAATATTTATTTTATTATATTCATGTGAATTTGGTTTAAAAACTCGTAATGATGTATTTATCTTATGTTTTGATGCAAACAAACTTAGTGAGTTAAAAAACCATGAACGATGTGTACCTAGATGAGGTAGATAACTGCAATCAAACTTAGATCCTTTAGAAAACTGGATCGATTTTTAATGTTTAATCAATATGGAAAAAGATTGTCCTTTCCGATATATGCCTGTGCATGTTTAAATCTTTGTATTTGCATTTGCTTATGAAATGGCAAGTCCTTGGTTGTGATTGTTGATTATTATTGTTTGTTGATTTGGATAGCTACTTATGTCCTTGATCTCGAGTATTTACTATTTCCATGTGATGGTTTGTATCCGGTCATGTCCTTTATGCGGGTGTTGAATGTTGGTTTGTGGTTGACCATCGTTGGTCAGGTCTCTAGTTAGAGTATCGTCAGTTAGTGCACCTCGTATGAAGTCTTGTTTGACCAAGTGGGTATTCCTATCATTTTGAAACTCTGTATGCTTGACCTTGTGTATTCCTAGGTTTTAGGAGTTGTTGGTTTATGGTCTAGTGTCATATGGGAAAGTGGCTTTTGATTGGGAGTCGCGCCCAAAGTGGCTACTAGGTAACCCATCGGAAGTGTGTCTAATAAGTGATAACCTAATAAAATATTAGAGAGTTAGTTAATGAATCACTAAGTAAGTTAATTGTGCCTCACATATGGGATGAGTGCTAGTACATACTCGACATGCAGTGAGAAGGCCTGAAATGGCAAACCATCATCCTTGTCTTCACGAAAGGATGTGTGGGTCCACATGAGGCTTGGATGGGCCGGAGGTTCAAAATAGGTTGCTAGGGTAACCTAGTGGATGGAACCAGAGCCTAGGAAGACCTGTCATGGTAACCATACCAAGTTATGTATGACACTTGTCCCTTATGTTCGCTAGTGTGTTGTTGTGTTGTCTTGATAGGAGCATTGTTGAGGAGTCATCCTGATGTTTATGCCCTCGTGAGAACCTGATATCATGTTAGAGCTTGGGTTGCAAAGATTTAGTTTCACGGATGCTCCAGTTGATCTTTTGTAATTGCTTCTTATTATGTTCAGTTGGATCCTTTCCTATTCAGGGATCATTCATGTATTTATTTGACCGATGTGGTCATATGTATTATGGTTATGTTTTCCTTGATGGGGGGATTGTAAATGATGTGAACCTTATGTATTCTTCTCTATTATTTAATTATCAGAGGGGTCTTGCAGTTGAGCAAACCCGAAGATGTAGCCCACTAGGGGTGAACTTTGATATCATTTCAGGTGTTATGTGGTGTTTTACATTCTTGTGTTTCTTTTTAATTTAGTATGTATGGATGGCATTATGTTAGAACGTAAAATGTGGATTAGATAAAGTTAATCTTAAATGCATGTATGTAGTCATCTTATTTAAATGCAGTAATTTGGATTATGAGAGAATGTAGATTTGATTAATGGAATGTAATCAATTGTTGATAATGAAATTAAAGTATGGAATGAAAATTAGATGCATGACTTATGTTTGAATAAAAGTTTGAACGTAATGTATGGTTAAATTTTATTGGATGAACCTAATCATGTTATCTATACTTTTAACCTCAATGGATGAACCTTATCATGTTATCTATAATATTAACTTACCAAAAGAAATTATCCTTGTTTTAAGTATTATCATGACATTAAGTTAATCAACTTAATTGGATTAAGTAAGCATGATTTGAGTTAATGTTGAATTAAGTAATCGCGTTGGGAAACTCTTTAGGTGTTATTTAGTCTTCTGATGTGTTATTTGAACTTATGATATCTCATTGTATCATTGTGTTGTGTTTAGATTTTAAAAAATAAAAATAAAAAAATATGTGCACTCTATTCTTGTGTTTTAGCTTTATCTCTTTGGGGTTTCCTGGTCGGGCATTACATTTGCCCTATTCTTTGGATTCCATATTCCTTTGTATATATTATTAAGGTGAAGTTTGATAATAGTTTTCTGAACTTCCCTTTTAGAGTTTGGTTTTCTACTTACAAATAGTTGTCAATGGAGGCCTATTTTTACAAATGGTAGTATTGGTGCATTTAGTAAAAAATATTTCTTTCAAAAGACAATAAATATTTGTATTTTAAAAGAATGTGAAATCAGTTTAACGCAAAAAAAATAATTGATAGACAAGATGGTTTACAGTTAACCTACTATATGAACAGATAGTTTTAAATGAAAAAACCAATTTTGTTTACAATAGTCAAACACAAATTGTTAAAGTTACTTGAGTATGAAATTTAATAAATACAATATCTACAAAAGTTTATAACCATGGCATAAGAAAGCCCAATTATGTTGCCAAAAATATTTTTTATTGCAAAAACATAATAATGACTTTGACTAAGATAGTTTGCAAATAAATAGATCAATGACAAACATTTTTGAAAAACTATCATAACATTAACAGATATAAACAATTGGGTTAGTTAAGAAACTACTTAAAGATGTACAGATTTTCAAGTGAAAGGTGCAGGTTCATCCATAGAGCTCAAAGTACATGTACACAAGCTTGTACAATATTTCTGATAGGGAATTTTGTGGAATTTTAATCTCCAAGTTAGTTAATGATATAAGTGGAGATAGATGACAATCTACTTGATAACAGGAATTTAACATGGATACTCTTAGTAGTTGCATGTTTTTGTGTGCAACAAAATGCTAATAGGAAGATATCTTTTTCCGGGAAGGCATATATATTCAAGAGGAGGATGAAGGAGAATTGTCATTATGTGTGATATTCAAAAATTCGTGAGAATTATTAATAATGTAGGCATTTCAAAATGAAGAATGGCAAATTTGCTCCAACTTTACAGTTTCAAGGCAAGATTAATTATCAATAAAAAACCAATTTCATTCATAGATCACTCATGTTGAAAGAAGTGTTGCAATGTATAGCATGCAATATGAACAAGATATTGAAAATACATAGTTGTCATCAAATGAACATGAAACAATTGCTTAAATTATTAAAGAGAAGGAAGAATGAATTTGTTTTATTTAAAAAATGATTATATGGTAACCAAAAACATTCCTCATGATATACTTTATCAATTTATTTTGGCGGAAGTTGATTTATATCAAGCTTCATGTGAGATGTATGCCCTCAAAAAAACAATTTGACTGAAAATAACATATTAAAGAAAAGATTTCATTGATTTTATAAAACAAAAAAAATATTCATCTACCTCTATAATAAATATAGGGGAAAGGACCCAATAGTTGAGCATTCCAATTATTGTGATAGAAGTTGTTGATTTAATACCCTCATACTTGTTGATTTAATGTCCAACTTTTGTACAACATTGCACCAATAGTTGTGTGATAAGTACCAATAATTGAATGAAATATACCATTTGTTGTGAAAAGTAACCAATCATGTGATGCCACATCAGCTGCACAAGTATTGGGGCCCTTTTGCACACCTATTGGTCTCATTTTTGGGGGGGGTTGTTTTGGACACCTTGACAAAAAGCATGCTAATGTGGCCCTGAAACCTTAGTTATAAGCAAGGGACTTGCCAAGTAAGTTGTAAAAAATTCAGAGTGATTTGAAAATTCCATGTAGGATTTTGAGAAGCACGAAGTTAAGGTGCACAACTACTGGGTCTTCTCCCCTAAAACATTATCATTCCCTCCAAGACCATCCCAAAAACAAACTCCTTATTAACTTTCTATTTTCCGTTGCACGCAAATAATGTGCAACTACTAGTGATATAAGTGCTAGTAAGATTAAAAATCGATCTTAATATATTCACACATTAGTACTTAGCCCTTAGTTGTAATGGAAGTAGTTTCCGAGGTTCAAAAAAAAAAAGATGATGACTAGGGGATAGGAGCCAGTCATCGTTATAGGACCAATAACCGTCATCTTTTTGTCAACCTCACCCCCCACTAGTAGACATATTAGGAGCCAAAAAAAATGGTAATGGAAGGTCCATTAATAAATATCCTATGCACCAATAATGGTGCATTTTTAGCTTTCTTGACCATAATTAGCTCATTATTGGGACATTTGTGCACCACTACTGGGGTATTTGTCCACTACTACTGGGGCATCTGTCCACTACTACTGGCTATCTTGAGTTATCTACTATTGGCGCAAAGGTGATCATGTATTGGACCACACTTTGAAATGTGTACTTTTGACTTTTGTGCACATAACGAATTCCACACAGCGTGCATCGTTACTACCCACAAGCCAAAACAAAAGCTTTAAGCAATTAAGTCACATACGAAAAGAACCCAAAAAAATCGTCAAAATCGAATGAATCATTTAAAAGCTTAAGATACGCGAAATTAGCTCATTTCCCTATGCAAATGTGGTTAGCACTAAAACTGCACTGAAATATATTATTTATCAGACATGAAACACGAAAAGGATAAAGGTAGGTATTAAAATATATTTTATTGTACACTGTTATTTATCAGAGATAGACACAAGGGCAGAAATGAAAAGACAAGGGAAAAAAGAGGCACTAAAATACATTATCTATGGAAAGGTGGGTTAAGGGAAATGATAGGGATGATGAGGCATGCGCAACAAGAGACTCCACTTTGGGTGTGGAGAGGCCAAGAACGGGAGGACCTAATTTCCGGCTATGGAAGACTTTGATAGTTGAAAATAATTATATGATGGAAGACCCGAGGAAGGAGACCAAGTTTTCAGGTGAGCATGTTATTCCAATTCCTTTTTGACTATGACAACAATTGTGGAAACGTGTATTGCTATGTTGGAGAGACGCTCTTTATTGCAAGCATCTAATAATTAATAAATTTATTAATAAATTTCACTCGTATAGTTGTTCAATTTTTAGCTTTTTTGGTCCATGATTGACCTATTTGTGCACAGTTATTAGGTTGCATGACTACCACACCATTTGTCCATAAGTACTGCCAATTTTAAGTGCACATTTATTGGGCCATCTTTAAGTAGGTATTGGGAATATTGATATGTGTACTTTTGACCCTCGTGCACACCACAGATCCCACAACTTATGTCATTACTATCCAAAAGAAGAACAATAGCTAGGGGAAAGGACCCAGTAGTTGAGCGTGTTCCAATTCTTGTGATAGAAGTTGTTGATTTAATGTTCAACTTTTATACAACATTGCACCAATAGTTGGTTTAATAAGTACCAATAATTGAATGAAATATACCATTTGTTGTGAAAAGTAACCAATCATATGATGCCACATCAGTTGCACAAGTATTGGGGTCCTTTTGCACACCTATTGGTCTCACTTTTTTGTGGGGATGTTTTGGACACCTTGGTAAAAAGCATGCCGATGTGGCATCATATATAATGATGTGGCCCTAAAACCTTAGTTATAAGTAGGGGACTTGCCAAGTAAGCCGCAGTAATAAATTCAGAATGATTTCAAATTTCCACGTAAGATTTTGAGAAGCATGAAATTAGGGTGCGCAACTATTGGGTCCTCTCCCCTATAACCAGTTAAGTTGCATATGGAGACAACAAAAAAATTGTCAAAATCTAATGTATCATTTAAGATTTGTGGGTGCATGAAGTTAACTATAACAACTTCTGGTATGCTTCTCCTATATATAATTAAAACAATAAAATAATTACTTAGTCTTATGTCATTGTGTACATAATTGAAATAATAATAATAATAATATATTTATAAAGTTAAAATAATAAAATAAATTTTAAACTATAAATAATTATAAAATAATTAAATAATACAAGTTTTTGGATTAAATTGCATAAAAAATGTTAGACAATTTAATTTGGAGTTTACATTATTTAATTATATGAATTGTAAAAAACTTATATCAATTGTTAAATAATGTTTAAATAAATAAAAAATTGATTTTAAAATTTTAAATAAATAAATTAAAAACTTTCTAAATGTCTATTAACGAATACTTTTCTAAATAAAAACAAAAATAAAGTAAACTTTATAAATAAAGTAAAATAAAATAATTAAATTTGATATTTCTTACATTTTGATAGATTATTAAAGATGTTCACATTAATTTTACTATGCAATTTAAAAATAATTAGTTGCAAAAAAGTTAATTTTAAATATTAATCTTGTAATCTAATAATTTTGATTGAAATGGGTTAGCTAACATTGTTTTATGTGGTATGTAAGTTTTATTCATATTTGGTTAGTTTTATTTCTTGAAAGGGATTGGACATTGGAATTTTACATTAACAAAATAATAATAAAATTTTATTTTAAATGCTTGGAAATTGTTATATTTTATTAAAAACATTAGATGCTTGCAATTGTATGCTTTGTATTAGACCTTTTCAAATTTACTTTAGTTTAGAATTTTAATTTTGATTTACAAGAATTAAATGTATTTAAATATTTTTTCATTAGATTTTAATATTATATAAAAAAGAAATTACAAAGAACTTTCAATTTTATTTATATAACCTATGTATATGAAGGGCTATAATCTTAAATTTCTTTGTAGTTAAATTGTAGAGAAATTAAAAAGATAATGAAAAAGATAGAATTGAGATATTGACAACAATATTGTAAATATGACATTTTTACATATAAATTGTTATATAACATATATAATTGAAAGGATGAAAGAAAAACTTCAAACACGATACATTTTTGTTGGAAACATTTTTATGAACATTACACATCAAACAACATATAAATAAAAGTACATAACAAAAATTTTACTATAAAAATATTTGTTTAGTTTACTATAATAATGTGTCCATTATTGAGTTACATCTTAATTTATTAATTTGTGAAAAATGGTGTATCTTAATTTGAAACATTAGAAATATAGAATAAATTCATTGTAGATGACATTATTGAGATGTATATGCATGTCCCTCAAAACATTCTATATAGAACTCTTCTCCCAAGTTAGATGCATCAATTTTATTAGATAAAATTTACTTCACATCAAATTTTTGAGGGTCAAACAAATTTATACAAATATTTTTTTTATATGTAGTTAGCTATTATTTTTACTTTTCTGGTGTGTGTGTGTGCATGCACATGTGCATATGTTTGTTTTATTTAAATATTATAATCAACTTATGTGTGAGACATTAGGAAAAATAAAAATTATGTCATAAAAATCTCAAAAAATTACACTATACTATATATATTAATATCCTTATTTCAATATAAATAGATAATAATCTATTTGGATTTATCCACAAAGAGATGTATTATGAGAAGATGCAATATAAATTTCATTATTACCAATTAAAATTTAAGAATAAAAAGTATTCAATAAAAAAATGTCAAAAAATATCCATGCACTAGACATTGGATTAATGATCATGTCGAAGGATTCTAGAAATAATTTTGTTTATAGTTCAAATTGTGGTATGACATAATATTAATCAATACAAGATAGTAAAAATATACTGAACATTTTATTGAAAGCTAACCGAATAAGATAGATTTATAATCATATAAAATTTTAAAAATTCATAAAAAATTCCATAAATCATTAGCTTATGTTGTTCTTGAATTCTTGATATATCATTAGAAATGACAATATACAATGGAGGTTGATAAAACTTGATTTAAGTGACCTCAGAATTAGAGACAATACAGTGTTTACAAATATTCTAGACCTCTAAGCCATCAATAAATTCTAGACTAACCACTAAGAAAATAATTACATTACTTCATCTATAACACTTGTTGATTTGTACTATTTTTAACAATATGGCACCAATAGTTGTGATCTTAGAGTTGGTAGTGTTGACGATGATTATCTATAATAGAATGAAATGTATCCCCTCTTAAGTTTGGATTGTTGTTTCTTTGGTACATTTAATGATTGCCTTTGGTTTGGACAACTTTCAAAATTCAACTTGATTAGTGGTTCATTGTAGCGCACACACTTCAAAACATTTAGTGATCCTACAAAAGCTGAATCTAATTATCGTTAAATTCGTTGGCAGGAATTTTCGTTTGTGGCTCTTGAATTTGTCACTTGCACACAAAAAGAAGGGAAATGGTGTTGTTGCTAAGAGTTTTCTTAGGTCAAACCCTGGGTCTGAAATTTTGAATTGAAATTGGAATTGGAAATATTGAAGTAAATGTCAAATGATATACCTCAGATCTATTGCAATTAATAATGGGTGATGATGCAATGCTATTTGAATAAATCATAAGTGTTGGTGCAATAAAATGGCTTAACGTAACATAACATGAACATGAATGACCTAACCAAACACACATGCTTGCATGAAGATTCATGTATATTTGTTGCTCCATGGTGTTGAAATGCTTGGAGAATATGGTGGGATGAAATGCTACCTTGAATGCTTGAAGATGCTTGATGTGGATGCATGAATGATCATGGGTGTAGATGAAGTTATGGAAATGAATCAAAAGGATTCTCTTATATATGTTTCCCAAGGTAATTTCTCAATTTGGTTGACCTCTAATAATCAAATTAAGACACTAAGAACCAAAATTACCAAAGAGGGGAATTGCACCAACATGTTAAAATTAGGTCTTATTTAAAGAGAATTAAGATGCCTTAGGTATCATGGTCCGCCAAAAACAAGGAAGACAAGTGGGAAAGCAAAGTGCATAGCCTGAGGCACAAGTTTAGTTCTTTGTGAAAAAATATGGCATCAAGTTTGAGATGAAAAGATCAAAAATGGACCTATGGGAGAGTTAAGATGGAACTCACTAAATTGGGGTCACAAAAGGTGGTGTAAATTGTGTACGGTTACAATTTACAATGCTACATATAATCCCCACTTTAGCAAGAGTATGAGCCTATGTGCAAACTCATGGTAAAGTAGCAAAATGAGATAGAGAGAGATGTGAACAACTGGGAGCAAGATTACAAACAAATAAAACATCACTATATTTGAGGGAACAAACCCCCAAGACTAAGATCTTTACTCATATAATCATATGCAAGGATGCATAAAACAAGACAAAAGAAAAATAAGATCAAAGAAAAAGTCACACAAAAGACATACAAAAAGAAACAAAAGGGTTTAGTACTAAAAACAAAGGCTCCAAATCAACTAGTTGAAGAGACCTCAATAGTCAAAATGTCTCAATGACTAATATCATTATTTGAATGATATTGCAAGAGCATAAGTTGTCACATGGAAAGAGAAAGAATATGCATCGAGTGATGAGCCATAATCCAACAACTAGCAAGGTATGTTATGCTTATGGATTCATGAGGAAGAGAAGGCAAAACAATATGAATTCTATGGAATAGCAAGTTGTGTTATGCTAGGTGATACGTGGAAAAAAGAAATAGGAAACATGGATTTCAAAGGCTAGCAAGTTCATGTTCTTGAATTTTAAGCTTCGAGACCCCGAAACCCCGGGATCCCAAAATCGACGGTAATAAGCTTTGTTTAGACCTCATAACACCAAAACCCCAAAGTTCTGAAGTCGCCCATACTTTGTCAGATATCCTATAGATTAATTATCTCTTGTTGCAGGTTAAAGAAGGCTTATGGAACCATCCACATCAGCTTGGAAGAAGACTAGAGGAGAGATCAAGCTGGAGAAAAACCCACCCACCATGAAGTACCAATATCAGGGTCAAACCTTGATATCCAAACTAGATGATGAGATATAATGGGCGACTGGCACTGATATAGGTCACATAGAAATAGAATAAATCAAAAAGGAAGTGGCCAAGCCTGATCTAAATGCACCTTACAGATGGATCAAAAGATATGGCTTGGTAAAGGCTACAATATTTCCATAGGCCTTACAATCTCCTGAGCTTATCCTAACAATAACACAACATTATAATCAAGAGACCAAAAAATATGTTGATGCAACTGGAAATGTGGTAGTGGATCTCTCCCTAGAGATGATCAGGATGACATTTGGGATCCCCGAATTTGATAAAGTCATCCAAACTATAGAAGAAGAGACAACCTCCATATTCAATAAGCATGCCTCCAATTACAAATACCACATCAACGAAGCTTGGTTGGAGGATCCAAGAAATTCAGGACTCAAGGCAACAGATAACATCTTAAGGGCGGACTTCAAGGAGGCACCGATTGATATAATAATCATGCTAAGTCATTCCTTTGGTAAGCCAAATTGTCAATATTACCATCTATGGATGTTTCATTATATGCATATAATTTTGACAAGAAAAGAGTATGTTGATTGGGCAAAGATTGTTTTTGACAACATTCATAACTAACTAACTACTGTGCTACAAACAAAGAAGTTATTCATGACTTCTTACATCATATGGGTAGTAGCTCGGGCTAGAAAATATCCAGGTCTCAACAAGGAAGGTAGGTTAGGAGAGGTGCCAGGATAGAAAAGGGTATGAGAGCATTATACCCAACTTCCAATCACTCATGCCAAACTCCACTTAAAAAGGATAAGTGGCACATTCATATATGCGGTTATATGTAAATTAACCGGTGATGTAGGCTATATAATCTCATCGGAAGCTATGAAAATGATAAAAGAGTGGGGTTGTTGGTTCATTCAAAACCAACAGTCCACCTACATCAAAGTAAGTGGGTTCATTGGGAGGTCATTCCTTCCTAGATTTTGTAGCAATAGAATAATCATTATGGAATACACAAGGCAGGTTTTGGGATTGCAATCTCTTCTAACCCTTACACGTAAGACTGGGGTCACTTTTCCAATTTCATTAGATTATTATTCATGTCAAAATGATTTTGTGGTTTTTGGATAGCATTATTTGTTTGATTCAATGACTGTTGAGTTTGTTTAGGAGACTAAGCACTAGAAACATTCGGTCCTTTTATGAGAAACTTAGGTTGATTAGTACTACTCACTGTTTATGCATCTACAACTCCATCATTAGTGACATTCTTATTCTTAGACCAAAATTTATTCTTGTCTCCAGAATTGGTTGAGTTGTTATTATCCTTATTAACCTTAACAACAAGCCCTTAACAACAATGGCATTCTCAATGTTCACTCCTTTCTTAATGAGCTTCTCAATGGTACTTGTGTTGGCAATTGACACTCATTTGGTTTCTTATGTTGTCATTGATGGCAACATTGGCAACACATTTTGGTTCACATTAACATCCGACAGACACTTCACCGGCATCAAGGATTTCAAAGGTAACCGACAAACTAGGTACCGGTATGGGAAGCCAACATCACTTGGAGATTCGGCAAAGGGTAGTATCTAGAAAATCATTTTATAATTCATATATATTTGTAATGAGCCAACAAGTATTATTATTTGGAATTTTCAATGTAAGCTGACATATGGCATGAATGTTTGTAAGGGTATATAAGTCAGTCTATTAGATCATTTTGAAAAACAACATTTTGAGAGAAGATCTGAAATGCAAAGTTTATGTATGCAAGATCATTTGTATGTGAAAGCAATATCCTATAATGATTTGTAGATGATTTTTAAGGTACTCATAAGGTGTATGTTATTCGATAAGGGTTTAGGGTTCAAGAACCAGAATAGTCAAATCTTTAATCAGAACTCAATTAGGCATAGCAGATGCATTATATGAGTTCGGTTTTGTATTTTTGTATCAGAAAGTGATTGTAGTCAGTGAGACTCTTGGTGATGAGCAATGTGCTCTAGGTAGTGTGCCTTCCTGCATGTATAGGCCCCTGTTATGTGTAATATCTCTTCATATGGCCAATGAATTGATATTGTGGGTCACAAATCCCATAGTGGTTTTTCCTCATTGAGGTTTTCCAAGTATAAATTCTCCATGTTATGATGTTCATTTATGTGTTTGCATTATTTATTTCAGTTATATATATTTATGTTTACCGGTTGATGAATGAATGCTTTGATAAGGCTAAAATATTATATTTTGGTAGAGCATTGATTCACACCACCCTCTCAGTGTTCTTGGATTTCAACAATTGGTATAAGAGACTTGTGCCTCGGAGGAAGCCTAGCAGCTTGAGGGAAATCCTGAATCCGGAATCCATGGAGATGTGTTTGAGGCAGCAGCTTGAAGTTGCTCTTGAAGATTTTGAAGCTAAAAATTTTAAGAACATAAAGCTAGAAGATGAACTTCGATCTGCAAAAGAATTCACTATCACTTTGCAAGAAAAGCTATCTAATGCTCAAGCCAAAAGGAAGGAACTGTGGGAACAATTGCAAGATCAAAATGATGAAGAAAAGGATACTTTGAAGAACCTATGTCAGAAGTTGAATCAAGAAGATGGAGTTATGAAGAATGAAACGCAAGCCCTAACTATGAGGATGACAAAAGAAATTGAAGACAGAAAGAAAAAGGAGGAAGAGCTTGCTAGATCACTGAAGGACATATCTGAAGAATGCATCAGGTTGGCTCATGAAAATGATGTGTTGAGAACAGAATTAGTGCAATTCCAAAACAATGAACAAGAACTTGAAAGACAGATGATAATCCTAAGAGATGATCTGACTATTGCAAATGAGTATAAGGACAAATTCAAGGCTAGTTCAGCACAACATAATGAATTATTGGAGAGCCAAAGGTAGAATAAAGACTCCAAAGGACTTGGATTTGAACAAGGTTAGAGCTTCGGTATTGCAAACGAAGATTAGACATCTGATATGTAGAATGATTAGAACAACTGGAACCAGAGGACACTAGTAAGGTAGCTCAATGCTCACAAATTCAATGGTAGATGCTTTGTTTGTAATAAATTTGGTCATATGGCTAGACAATGTAGAAATAGAGCAAATCATAATTATAACTCTGTCCCCGACCAATGTTCCAAATGCAATAAGTATGGTCATAGGACAGAAGATTGCAGAATGAATGTAAAATGTCATGCATGTGGAAAGTTTGGACACATGGCTAATCAGCGCAGGTCAAGCAACTATCCCAGATATAGCAAAGAAATTCAAATGAACAATGTTACATGTTATGCATGCAACAAGATTGGACACATAGCCAAGTTTTGTAGAAACAAAAATCCACTGGTTAGCAATAATGGATCAAATGATAAAGGAAAGCAAAAGATCAATGAGATCTGGCATGATCATACCAAGAGATGGGTCAGGAATTCAGATGATCAATCGAGAGATGAAACTGCTTCAATTACTCAAGCGACAGAGCAAAATGTTCCTGCACCGGCAAGAAGCTCATCCGCCAATTGAGGCATATGCCTTAGGGGCAGGCAAACTTCATGAAAAACTTGCATATTCCCTGAGAAAGAGATCTGGAAGAAAGTTTCAAACATTTGAGAATGTTTATCTGACATAAATATGTTGAATCGAGATCCAGTATGTCTCACCAAAAGGCATTTATGTCGATGGAAAATTAGGGTTTTTTGAAGGATAAAAGGAATAATTCACTTCAGTATGATCACCTTGCATTTAGAGCGATACAGAGCGATTCAAAGGTGATTTAGAGCGATCATAAGCAACCATTAGCGATTTCAACTGCATTCAAGAGAGATATCTAGGGTTTGTCACCGACAACTATTTCCAAGTATTTTTTGCAATTTAATCATTTGAAATGGAGGTTGGTTCTTCTTATGTCCCCACTTTCATTGCAAAACCCATTGTAGTAGAGGTTAAGGACTATCCAAGACCAATATTCAAAATTTTCCCTCATATTGCAACTCTAGATGATTCGGTCAGTGTTTTTTTTAGGGTTCCCAAAGGCATTGTTTATGTTGAGGATGTCAGAGCTTACATCCACTACAATCTAGAGGACTTGGGAATAGATTAAATAAAAAAAATGTATATATATGAACCGTTGAATGACTCTAGAATCATCAGGCCCGAATTCAAACATATTACAGACCTAGGGTTAACCAGAATCTTGGATATTCCTGAGTTTGAGGACGAAATAATCTGGTATGTGCTGAGAAGAGTTCATGGTGAATTTATCTAGTTGGATAGACCCCACAAGATCACCAAGGAATAAATCAGAGCTATCACCGGCTTACCTCAGATAGGTCAGAAACCAGAGAAGAAGATATCCGATGATCAAATCAACAAGCTCACAGGTGCAACCTCTAATAGTCAGTCAATGAGAGTCAGTACCATTAGTGACAAGGATGTCAAATTCACCAACATGATTATAGGTTACATGTAGCCCAATCTAACCGGCTTAACTCATTTTCTAGCTCTTGCATTTTTGTTCCTTATCAAATGTTGAAGAAGGATGAAAAGTATGATCTATGCGAATGGATGAAAGAAGAGTTTATTATGAACTTGGGCAAGATCAAGGGAGAAAAGAAAGGAGTTTTCTGGTTGGAAATCTAATAGTGTGCCTAATTCTTTTCTTTTTGAATGAGATATCGAGTTTGGGTAAAAGACAATGGACCTTCGATAGACCAATAGGCAGGTAGATTAAGGGTGCTATCACTAGTTTGGGAATCCAAAGAGATGATAAAGTTTGGGGATACTTCAAATCATTTCAGAAAGCCATGAAGTCAAGGGAAAGAATTCCAAAGCACATAGTTGAGAAATACACAACTGAAATCTGTTTCATGGTGAAAAAGGATGAAACTCTTATGGAAGGTGTGATACTGTGGAAGATATGGATTGAAGAAATAGGTTATGAGGTAGATGCGATCATTTTGGATGCATATGCTAAGATGCTTATTGATGCACCGAAAGATGAATTTGAAAAATCATTTAGAACTACCAAGCAAAAAGAACTTGAAGTTAAAACATAATTTAATCAAAAGAAGAGAAAGAGGTAGCAGAGAAAAGTAAGTCAGTTTGTTGAAAAAGTTTCAAAAGATATTAAGACTATAATTGAAGACTCGTCACCCAAAGAAGACAAGAAAATGAAACAACCTGAAGCTCTCATTGCACCAATTAATTTAGATACTGACACTGAGGATGAAATTCCTCTATCTTTCAAGAGGGTGCAGACAAAGAAGGTAGAAGACCCAAAGGAGAAAGCTGAGAAGAAAAGGAAGCAGCCGACAAGGAAGGTAACCTTTAAGATACCCGCAAGTAAGCCAGCTGAAAGGAAGTCTACTAAGAAGAAAATGCTAGAAAAAGATACTCCTGTATCATCTGGCAAGAAGAAGAAGAAGGAAGACATAGATGAAGCTATTGAAACCAGTAATGTAACTATCATTCCACCTATGTCTTGCGATAAGTTAATAGATGAGATAACAAAGGATGGTATTTTAAAGAAAATTCAACATTATTATGAACATTTAGATGATGATGAGCAAAAAGAAATTGAGGAAGCAGTTTTGTTACACTTAGGTATATATAAGAAGGCTTTATTAGAGATTGAAAAGCAAATACCAGCACAATTATATAGTAATCTAAATGCTACAAGATTATCTGCTATGGAGGAAGACCGACACATAAAGATTCAAGGATTATTAACTATTTGTGGTTTAATTAACTCGAAGGAGATGAATATGTGTCTTGAAACTGCTAATAAAATAATTTTCCGAAGCAGACATGGGACAGGTAGACTTATAGTGGGTAGAGTTAAAGAAATAATCAGTGAAACCCATGAGGCATGGGTCAAATTCTTTATTGACCACCCTAATTTCTTTACATCACCGGAAGCTAATCCTAAGTCTGACATTACAGACATATCGGTTGATGTCAAAGGAAAAGGTGTAGTGGGTAGCCCATTCACAATTTTGAAAGATGCCAAGGAATTGAATGAAGAATCTCCAACAAAAGAAAATGTACAGGATAAAGAGGAGATACCGGCAGAAAAAGCTAGTGTACATAATGAACAGGTTATGGATACAACAAATGAGGTACCGACAGTAGTAGATGCTGCACCAAGTGGCAAAGACACTAGTGCAAAAGAAGATGTTATTGAAGAAAATAAATTAGAGGAGAAGGATAAAGAGAAAAATCAGGAAGGCGAGAAGGAAAAGGAAGATCAAATTGAAATAAGTGCTTCTGCGCAATCATTAGAGAAAAAGGGAGAGGAATCCAACAGAGAACCGGCAACCAAAACTTCATTGCTGGCAATTAATACTACAAATGTTGAGAAGAAGAGCATAACAGAGATGAGCTCAACCGAACTCATGATGATTTCAGCTCAGAAAATGATCTAGGAAGGGACTGAGGAAAAGCAAACAATTGATCATTCCATTCCAATTTTGTACCAGTTAGTCCTGGAATGCCAAATTGATAAGGGAACAAGCCCATCCAGTAAGCTCAAAATGTTGACAGAAGATATTTCAAAAGAATTTCAATCACTACAACAGATATCTAACCGACATGCTTAGGACCAGTTTGCTCAGGCCAAAAGGGCCACTTTTGATCAGTTGATTGAATCGGACAAAGTACATATAGTAGATAGATTGAAAATGATAGATGATGATTTGAGACAATGAACAAATATTTACCGGGCATTCTGCAATTCAATTTTACTTATAGCAGGTATAGACAAAAGCATTAAAGATATTCAAAACACAATTGCAAGCACTGTAAATAACTTTGATGGAATAAATTCTTTAACCACATTTGTAGATGGTCAAATTTTGTTGTTAGAAGTCCAGATTTCAGCTCTTGAAAGAGACGGATAAAATCATACAAAGAGCTAAAGAGCTCAGAGGGTTAGTGAGTCCTTGGTTGGACACACCGCATGTACATAAGGAGTGTATAGATATGATGGGAAAGCCCACACCAGCAGAACTCGAGGAAAAATAATCCCATGCATATGTCCTAAATGGACTTGTGTCAATTTCAAGGACATTCAAATATGGTTGGGACACATATTTGGAGTTCTTGAAGAATGCTTGCCTGGAAATTTTCAAGCTCATTCAACTCTAGCAAGTATTTTGAGAGACATTCCCCTGTACAAAATTTCATTGGTTTATTCATTCTTTGTACCGGTTTTTTGAATTGATGCCAAAGGGGGAGAGATGTATGTGAAAAATAGAAAGGACAAATATGTATGGATCAGATTTCAGATGGTATAAATAGCTCAGGGGGAGCATAATCATATTCTAGGATCAACAAAGCAGATTGAAACCATTTTTCACATGAGTGTTGCCATCAATGCCAAAGGGGGAGATTGTTGGCAATTGACACTCATTTGGTTTCTTATGTTGTCATTGATGGCAACATTGGCAACATATTTTGGTTCACTTTAACATCCGACAGAAACTTCACTGACATCAATGATTTCAAAGGTAACCGACAAACTAGGTACCGGTATGGGAAGCCAACATCACTTGGAGATCCGACAAAGGGTAGTATCCAAAAAATAATTTTATAATTCATATATATTTGTAATGAGCTGACAAGTATTATTATTTTAAATTGTCAATGTAAGCCGACATATGGCATGAATTTTTGCAAGGGTATATAAGTCAGTCTATTAGGTCATTTTGAGATAAGATCTGAAATGCGAAGTTTATGTATGCAAGATCATTTGTATGCGAAAGCAATATTCTATAATGATTTGTAGATGATTTTTAAGGTACTCAGAAGGTGTATGTTATTCCAATAAGGGTTTAGGGTTCAAGAACCGGAACAGTCAGAGCTTTAACCGGAACTCAATCAGGCATCGCAGATGCATTATATGAGTTCAGTTTTGCATTTTTGTATCAGAAAGTGATTGTAGTCAGTGTACCTTCCTGCCTGTGCAAGCCCCTATTATGTGTAATATCTCTTCATATGGCTAGTGAATTGATATTGTGGGTCACAAATCCCACAGTGGTTTTTCCTCATTGAGGTTTTCCACGTATAAATTCTCTATGTTATGGTATTCATTTATGTGTTTGCATTATTTGTTTCAGTTATATGTATTTATGTTTACCGGTTGATGAATGATTGCTTTGATAAGGCTAAAATCTTATATTCTAGTAGAACACTAATTGACCCCCACCTCTCAGTGTTCTTGGATTCCAACAACTTGGACATTTTAGTTTCAACTCATACATCACTTTTGGTACCAAATTATGAATGAACAAGTTAACTTGTTGTTTTTTGGGGATATCAAGAGAATATTTAATGACCAAGCCTTTCCATCTTTGTAGGAAAGTTATCAAAGGCTCCCATGGCTTTTTCTTTGTGTTACATAAATCCGACATAGTTATCTCATTGTCTATGTTAAATGAAGTGAAAAATGAACTTCTTAGCCAACTCATTCCTTGATCGTATGTTGCCAAGAAAATGTGTGTACCAATCCATAGCTTGTCCTATGAGACTTAGCGGTAATAGGCACATAAGATATGTATCATCACAATTCACTTTTGTGCATGCTGCATGAAAAGCTCGTATATGATCTTTAAGATTGCCCTTTCACTTATATTTCTCAAAATTTAGTGCTTCAAAGTGTTTAGGAAAGGGAGGCATATACAATCTTTTATCAAATGTATTCAGACACAAATCTTATTTTGTGTATAATTTCCTTTTCCCTTTAGTTTGTAATGCATCAATTTATTAGTATAAATTTTTAATTTGTTGTGCCAATGCATCAGATTGTGAGGGCTTTGGAGGTTTATCATTCATCACTGGATGTCCTCTTTGTCGATACACAGTGACCCCAAATAGTTTTTGATGTTTCAAAATTGTCATCTTTGGTGTTTCTAGCATATATACATTTTGATATTGTTCTTGTTGCTGAGGCATTGCCATGTTTTGATACTAAGAATTTTGTTGCACTTGTTGAGATGGGACTGCCATCTATATTTCTGGTTGATATTGCCCTTTAGATTGTTGAAATTACACTTGTGGTTGATAGTGTGCATTTTCATGTTGTTGTTATTGTTGGTGGGGCATATAATAACTTGTTTTCCCTTGCTATGCATATTGAGCCACATAATATTGTTGGTGCTGATGTTGTTGATGTTGAATCGAAATTTGTTGATTTTGCACCATTTGTTTCTATCCTGGTACATAACCCAATAGTTTCAAAAAGCCATGCTTATGTTTTTCGTAGTTTCACTTTTGCATGCAAAATAATACTTGTACTAACTTGTTGTGAAGTATGTCCAAATGATTGTTGTTTTTGCAAGTTCGTATTCACATGTTGAGGTGGAAAAGGCACTTCCATTTGTTGTTTGGTATGATATTTTTGTGCATTGAACATTTGCACATTCGATGATGCCTGTTGTGCACTTTTTAACTGTTGTAATATTTGTTATGTTTGTGCGCCACTATTTCCTCTTTTTGTTGGCATGATTGAAGGTCTCGTTGACAAATTTTAATTTATCCGTGGACGCGTATTTGTCATATATATTGAACTTGAGTGTACATAAGCATTTTGTTGCATCATTGAATTGGTCTGAACATCAGTAATGTTAGGCATCGCAGTCATAAAATGTTCTTGCATCTCTGATTGCAAATCAATTTGAGGAACTTGTGATGTTTTTTGATGCATCACATTTTTCGATGTCTTTGCCATTACCATTTGATCTTATGAAAATATTGTGGTATTGTATAATGGATTATTGATTGCCTCAAACGTTGATTTTGGTGGAATATTCACACTTAAAGATTTAGAGACACGTTTCTAAAGTAGTGTGATTGGAACTTCTTGTTGTAAGTTCACTTCATCTGGATGAGGTTCAAAACTTAAGACATTTAGGTTGAATTCGTCAATAGAAGCTCTAGTGACAATTCTATAGATTTTCTCTACACTTTAAGGATATATAATTTTTTTATTGACTAGAAGAAGGAGGTTAATAATGATCAAGTTTCATGATTATGTGAATGCACATCTATTGTGTATGAGGGAAAATTAGCATGTCAATTAGACTAAAAGGCAACCACTAAAACCTTAACTCTAATCATAAGATCCAAACGCAATGAAGGAATAGAAAATGAAATGAAAGATGCACAATAATTACAAAGATAGTGGTTATTTTGAAAGTTTGAATCGATGGTTGAGATTGATTTGAGGACATGATCGATCACCAATTGAGAATCCATGAGACAGTTCGGTGAGAGACATTCACTCAATATGATTGAATGTGATTAAGAGAATAACTCGCTTGACTGACTAGTAAAAAGATTTGATTGAGAGTGAAACTGAATTGACTGAGTAGTCAAAAAAAAGGGATTTCAAAAAGAGGGGAAGTGATTGACTAGTTAGAAAAAGTGATTGTTGACTCACTAGTTAAAACTGAGTGTTAGTGCTAGTTAGCAATTTCCACATGTGATGTTGGAAATTTGAAATGAAATGTCATTTGGAGAGAATTTAGTTTTTCAAAAGTTCATGAATTGAAATTGGAATTAGATGGAAATATATTCGAATTGAATTTGGAGGGAAATTAATTTCATTTGAAATGAAGGTTAAATGGGATTAAATAAATTTAGGAATTTATTTATTCAAGAGGACATCATTAGATAATTAAATAATTTAAAGAGATTATTCAATTATAGAAGGTAGAAAATGAATTTAATTAAACAATAAAGATCGTTTATTTAAAGTAAAAAATTAAGGAGATTATTAAAAAAAATGAAGAATATTAATTTAGAAGAATAAAGTCAGAATAATTAAATAATTAAAATTATTTAATTGGAAAAAAATTAGTAAAACTGAAATTTGTAGGAGCGGGACAAGTTTAAGTGTCTACATCTACAACACACAACCATGTCTTAGGCTTGAAATGGGGTCTAATAAAGCTTAGAACTAATTAGTATTGTGCTTAAAATGGACAAAGAATCGTCAAATATAAAAATAAGCTGATAGATAAAATACTAATGCATTTTGCTAGGAATTTTTTTTTTTTTTTTTTACCAAAAAATACAATCTTGCAATAAGAATCAATTATTGTTTTTAATTTATGCTACATTTAAAATTTAGCCCATTGAGAAATATTTCCCCATTTGCAATGAAATAATTAAAAAATATCTATATTAGTGAACAATCATGAGATATCTTTTATGATTATATAAGATTAAATTATATTATTATTTTTAATTAATTAACTTAATTAAAATCACATTAATTGATGTGAATTATCATAAAGAGGTGAGATTTTTAGCACTTTTTATTAAATGTCTCTTTATGTGTGATAGGATAAAGGAAGACAAATAATTTAAAAGTGTGGATTTGGTCTAAAGAGAAAATAAAGGATCTTATCTTGTCTTTTTGGGCTGCAATCATGTACACAAGATTATTAAATTTTGTGAAGAAGGATATCATGAATCTGCTATTTGTTCACCCTATTTTTCACAAGTGTGTGTAATGTGAAATCATTCTTTGTTTTCCTTTGCACGTTATGATTGCAATTTTTTTTATTATTATTAATGTTTAATTTAGAAATAGTTATGGTAATTCATTCATTAAATAGTTGTTCTTTGGCTTATTAATTGATAAGCAATAATTGTGTAGTATTTAAATCAAATTCATTAATTTTAATTTTTTTTCAGGTGCAAGGGTTACCGTTGGCCAAAATCCAGGGTGTTAGTGCTCTGCATTTTCACAAACGCGGCATTCGAACACCTAAGGATCTGTTTTCCAAAGCTTCTATGAGTCTCCGGTCATGGGATGACCTCCAGGTCCAGTTTCATTTGTCTCGACCAGATCGACAGACTTATGACCTTCTGGTCTCGGCCTTACCCTCACATTTGTTACATAAGTTTGACATTCAGTCTATCAGACCTTGGTGGAAAGATTGGAAGTAGTATCCTTGGACTCCTTTCACCAGCGACATACCCAAAATGGGTTATCTCTGGTTGGTTCCCCATTTGCCTATGGTCCATATTCTCAATCAGTGGTGGCACTTGCAGTCTTCTCAGAATTCCTGGAGACTCAAGTTTCTTGTTGTCTGGTCCGCCACCACTAAACCCAAGATTGCACACTTTGCTTGGTGTGTGCTTTTTCAAGGGCTGACTTTGGGTTCCAGAGTTAAGCATTTGGGGGTTCTTGATCCCCGATGCCCTTTTTGTGGTCACCCGGAAAATTTTATGCACATTTTTTGGTTATGTAGAAAAGCTCAATAGTATTGGAGCTAGATCCATGATTTCTTTTGGCCTTTTTGACCTGAGTCCTTTTCTTGGCATATGGCTCTTCTGGGCGATTCGCCTAGAATCCCCTTCAAATTTTCCCAGATATGGCATGCTTTCAGAATGGAGATCCTATTTACTCTTTGGAAAGATAGAAATGTAGTTCTTTTTACTCATAGCTCTTTGGATATCAATGTCTTGCTTTATGCTAAAACGTGCATTTGTAATAATGCATTAATGCAGATTCAGGTACAAGCTGACAAAGTGTCTCTGGAGGTGGGCCACTTACAGGAGCTTCTCCAGCACTGGGGCAACGCCCCTTGTGCAGTTGCCAGAGTGCCACTGGATTCTATCTCTGTTGACCGCACTTCGCCCAGTGGTCATCGTCGTGGCCGCAGTTCCTCCGCCCAACACTCCCAGACCTCACGGTCCCAGGCTCCCCGTCGCCCCTCTGGCGAGAGAGACGCTACGTGGAGGCGTCGCTCAGCTTCTCCTCTACGTCATGACTCTACCTCAAGGTGGCCCTTTATTGCTCTCGTGACTTTGGCTCTTGCTGTTGGTGATGGCTTTGGTGGCCCTCTTCCACCGCATCCAACTTTCCCCGCCCGGCTCTAGCGATTTTGCCTCCTAGGCGGGAGGAAGGAGAAGAAGACAAAGACCCTGAAGATGCATGGTCCGTGTCGGACCCGACTCCTGACCCCCGTTGATGTATGGGGCAAGAAAGATGATCCTGGTCCTCCTCCCTTGGCTGCCTCTACTTTGGCTGCTTGAGGAATTTTTTTTATGAATAGCTTTGTTTTTTGATTTCGACATCTTGCTGTGTGACTCTCGTGGGGTGTTCTTGTATCCCCTGGCCTTTTTTTGTGAATATGTACTTTAACATTTATACTTAATAGAGAAGGCCTATTCATAAAAAAAAACTCATCGACTCATGTTTTATCAGTTGTGGTTCTCATGAACCCATCTTTCACAAGAATGAATGATACACTTAGCACTCATTATATTTAGGTGATGGTCACAAAGGTGAAGCATTGGACCTTCCCAAGAGGTCACCCATCCTAGTACTAATCTAACTCAAACATTTTTAATTATGAAAAATTAACTTGTTACTCCACTTGCAAAACCTTCAGTGAATGTTGTACCTTATGAACCATTCATTATATGTAAGAAATACTTCTTACAATTAAAACAATACAACCCAATCTCCTATTTATTGAATTCTACATACCCCTTTCTATACCCCTTTCTAGATTTTGCATACCCTTTCTACAACCTCTTTTTCTATATCTGATGCAATCAAAGTTCTATCCTTATAACCTCTGTTTTTCGATATCTGATGTAATTAAAGTTCTATCCTTCTCCAACTTGATTCTTCTCTTTTCTTCCTTTATCAAAGACCCTAATAAAGCGCATACCTTTTCAATCATAATTAACCCTAAACTATTACATACTTAACAATCAGATCAAATTCTTGACCAAAACACGAAAGATATTTTCGTGTACCCCGAAGAATATGGGGTAAATCGGTCGCTAGCATTTTCCACCATTTTTCTCGGGTTCCAAGTAAACCCAGAGTCTTCTGCAAATGGGAACTGGGCATTCCTGTACAGGAGAACTCACAAGGATAAAGTCAGAGCCGCCCTGGTACTAGTGGATTGCGACGTCACAAAATAGAAAATCGGGTTGCACTGGTCCAATGGCAACCAAGTGCGCCTCACAATCTGGTAGGACCACTACCACTCTACGCACTTCAAACATACTATCTAAGGCTATAAAATCCCCCTGAAATCATCAGGACTGTCATCCATTGCAATTGCAGAGCACAACATTTGTGCAATAGAGATGGAGATAAACATGAGATTGCTGGGCTATGTTGCACTGGTCGTGATGTCAGTTTACTTAATTTACAGAAGATTTCGGCCATCAATGAAGTTACCGCCGGGTCCTCGCGGATGGCCTGTAATTGGACACCTGCATCATCTGGGCAGTCTGCCTCACAGGTCGCTGGATCGACTCTCCAAGAAGTATGGCCCGCTCATGTACATCGAGCTGGGTTCAGTCCCCTGCATCGTTGGATCCTCAGCCGAAATGGCCCGAGAAATCTTGAAGACGAACGACGTTACTTTCGCCTCGCGCCCCAGGATCGCTGCGGGGAAATACACTGTGTACAATTACTCTGACATAACATGGTCGCCCTATGGAGAGCATTGGCGGCTGGCCAGAAAGATCTGCCTCATGGAGCTCTTCAGTGCTAAGCGCCTTGAATCGTACGAGTATATCCGAGTGGAGGAGGTGGCTCGCATGGTGGCCTCTGTTTTCAAAAGCTCTGCCGCCGCTAAGCCTGTCGAGCTCCGGGAAGAGACCTCGTCCGTGAGCAACAACATTATTTCGAGGATGGTTATGGGGAAGCGCTACTTGGATGAGAATGGCGGTAACAAGATCGAGCCCCATGAGTTTAAGGATATGCTGGAGGAGCTTTTTGTGCTCAATGGCGTTTTTAACATTGGAGACTACATTCCTGCCCTGAGCTTCCTTGATCTGCAGGGCTATGTCCGACGGATGAAGAAGCTCAGCCGACGATTTGATGTCTTTCTGGAGGAGGTGCTTGAGGAGCATGACCAGCGGCGGAGGAGCGTGCCTGATTATGCGCCTGCTGATATGGTGGACGTCTTGCTGCAACAGAGTGATGATCCTGCAAACAATCTTACCAGGAACAGAGTCAAGGCCTTCACTCAGGTAAACAATTAAATTGGGGCTTTAAGGGAAGGTGTCTGGTTAAGTAGGGATTTTTGGGGAAAAATTGTGTGATTTCAGTTAAAATTGAAGTTTAGGGTTACATTTCCACATCTATTGCTAGAAGAGTTTATTCTGCAGGTACTTTTGGTAATTATGTACCCGCTGTTTTCATGGAAACCCAGTCTCCATATAAACAGTCGACGTGTTCACCACAACACACCCAAGACAGATCTCCTCTTTTATGAATGAATGAATTTATTTTAATGACGATTAGGATTCCATCAGTTTAAAGGATCCGAGTTGTATTTTTAACGATTTTAAAGGTTTTTTATGTAAATTTTTCTGTTGTAGATCTTGATGAAGAAACTTTCAGTTTTGTGAAGTCTTTGTTTTATCAAATAGCAATTAAAGGATCAAGAGTTTATCTTTAACAATTTTAAAGTTTTTTTCATTGTCAATTCTTCTGTGGTGGATCTGAATTAAGAAACCCACAGTTTTGTGAAATATTTTTTCATCAAATAGTTCATTTAGACTTGTCACTTTCAAATTGGTTTATGCCTCATATGCTGGACACTCAATAATGAAGTGTCATTCAGTTTTACCCTTTTACTCCAGGAACTACAAGTTCTTTTTCTCCCTTTTTTTTCGGAACAGTCCAGATTCTATTTCATATCTAAGATGATAAAATCAGGCTTTAAAACCTAGCCTTTCTCTTAATTGCAACTCTTAGATGGTATTTTTCATCATGCTTTCCAAGGGATTAAATTCTTTGATATGATTTGGTTTGTTCTAATCAATATGTCTTGTTCATATGACAGTTCAAAATTTCTTTGACTTGCTCATACACTTATTATTCTGCTTCCTCCAAATCTTGTTCCTGCAATTTAATTTCTCCACAACCATCATTTTAGATAAACATTGTTTATCCATAATTTTATTTTTGTAAAACAACTTAAATTATTAAAAAACAAATTATTGCTAAAGCCTCCATTTAAAAGAAGGATGATCTCGTAAGAAACTGTTGGTTTGGCCTATCCAAAAGAAAAAGTGTCTCATCAAAGATGTGTTATTGGGGTTGCAGGACATGATAGCCGGCGGAACAGAGAGCTCTGCTACACTTGTGGAATGGGCGCTGTCAGAGCTTCTTAAAAAGCCTGTAAAAATGGCAAAGGCAAACGAAGAAATGGACAGAATAGTGGGAAAAGAAAGATGGGTGCAAGAGAAAGACATTGTTGAGATGGAATACCTGCAAGGTATAGTGAAAGAAACGATGAGGCTGCACCCAGTTGCCCCCATGCTGGTTCCTCATCTTTCCACTCAGCACTGCAAAATTGGAGGGTACGACATCCCTGCCAACACCATAACATTCGTGAATGTGTGGACAATCGGCAGAGACGAAACACTGTGGGAAAAGCCCGAGGAATTCAGGCCAGAGAGGTTTGAGGGCAGCAGCTTGGACGTGAAGGGCAGAGATTACGAGCTGCTGCCATTCGGGTCGGGCAGAAGGATGTGTCCAGGGGCCAGTCTGGGTCTGAAAGTGGTTCAGCTGGGCCTCGCCAATCTTCTCCATGGCTTCCACTGGCGCCTTCCTGCGAACCAGAGCCCCCAAGACTTGGATTTGACAGAGACGTATGGCCTCTCCACACCCAAAGCAGAGCCTCTTGTTGCCATGGCAGAGCCTCGACTGCCTCATCATCTCTATCGTTTCCCTTAAGCCCGATTTCATCTATATTAGCCTTCAAAATATAGAATCTTATAGCCTTCTAATCTTCCAGGGGCATCTTCTCGCCATTCAGAGGCCCCAAGACTCGGAAATGATCGAGACCTCCTGTCAAACCCTCTCTAACCTCCTTATCTCTTATCATTTTCCAGATTTCCCTGCTAGCTTCTAAAGCACATTATTTTTACTTTCTAGTTTCAAAAATTATGATTTTGTGGAATCTGTGGTAAGAAGCAGGCAGATGTATGTTGTGGATTGAAATAAGTTAATGGTTCTTATATATTAAAAATATGATGTAATTTTATATATTGTGTTCTATCAATGAAAAAAGTCATATTGTTTCTTTTTGTCTTACAATCTTTTTTCTTTATGTGAAAATCAAATGGTGGAGTTGTTTGATTTTCAAATGAATGAACATTTTTACAGTTTAACGCATAAATCGATATAAATGTTTGTTATTAATAATGCAGCTTCTAAAAGTAGGGAGTAAGTGGAGTCGTATGATTTTCAAATAAGCAAATGATTTTTTTTTAAATATCACAGCTTAATACATAATTCAATATTAATGTTTGTTATTGTATAACACAACTTCTAATAGTAGGGAGTAAGTGAGATTCTTTTGGAATTTGAATTTAGAAGTTTAGAGTTCAAATTTATCAGTATAGAAGTGATTTAGGTCAAGTTTGCACTTCCATTTTCACAACTTTAGATCTAGCATAGTATGCATTTATCTTGTATCTTTTTAGGTCATTATTTTTAACCTTCATGTTTAAGAAGCTTCTAAGCTACACAGGCCCCTTTTAGCAATGCACTGGGATGAGTCGTCACCTTGGCACCATGATTGTCTATCTTTCTTCTACTTCTACAAGGATAACATGTGCGTTCTAATGATGAAGACACATATTAAAATGATGGCACCTTGATTTATAACACTAATGATAAGAAGACACCATATGGCTGATAAATTGAAATATTTGTGCAATCCACTAGCTACTATATATGATATTTCTGCTTCATTTGATGTCGATATTCTTAATAAAATACTTCTCACTAAAAGCACATGGAATGAATACAATAAACAACATAATAAAAATATTTGAACACATGCACAAATTCTTCTCGTATGATAGCCTAGATGTCCCTCAAACCTTGGATACTTTCCAAGTTTAATAATGAGCTCACAAAAGCTACATCTTATAGTCAAGGCACCTTGATATAAAACACTAATAATAAAAATAAATAATAGATGATTGATATATATAAACGTGACACAATCAACAAGTTGTCATACATGATATTTAACTCTATTTGATGTTGGTGCTTTTAGTGAGACACTTTCACTAAAAGTACTTGGAATGGATCGATAAACAACATAAGGACAATATTTGAAAATACACATTTGTCTCATATGATACATTAGATGTCCCCCAAACCTTAAATACTCTTCATCATTAAGATACCTATATTTTAAAAAGAGACGCACAACATCAAGTTCTTGCCAATAGTGTCATTAGTTTAGTGTAGATAAAAGTAGAGATGAAGATAGAGGGGGAGAGGAAGAGGGAGAGGGAGAGAAATAGATAGAGAGATAGAGAGAGGTAGAGGGAGAGATAGATAGATATAGAGGGAGAAGGAGAAGGAGAAGGAGAGGGAGGGGGAGAAATAGAGATATATGTGGCACTATGATAGAGGGATAGAGAGATAGAGATATAAGGAGATAGTGAGAGAGAAAGAGGTAGAGAGAGAGAGAGAGAGAGAGAGAGAGAGAGAGAGAGAGAGAGAGAGAGAGAGAGAGAGAGAGAGAGAGAGAGAGAGAGGATGGAGAGGAGAGAGAAAATAAGTGAGTGTTATCAAATTTTAATTTAAGGTATTGAAATTCTTTTTTAATATTTGAAAATGAATATTACCAAATTTTAAATTAAAATATTCTTGTGATTGAAAAGATTTAGTTGAAAAAGAGTGTTACTAGATTATAAATAAATATTGTTGTTAATTAATAAAATAGAAGTGTTACCAATGAAATTTAGCATTATTCACTTTCAATACTAAATGATAATTATTTACTTATTGTTGAAAGTGAATGCTATTATTTTTTTGGTTAAACTTCAAAAACTAAATAAGTAAATAAAATGAGTGCTACCAACAATTTTTTTTTTTTTTAAATATGTGTTACCCATAATATTAATTTAAAAAATGAATGTTACCAAATTTCAATTAAAATATTCTTGTTCAAAATAAAATTGATAATTATTTATTATATTTACTTTTTGAAAGTAGGTGTTACTAACAATATTAATTTTTGAAAATGAATTCTAGTGCTAATATTAACACTTTTGAATGAGTACAATCATATTTAAACTAAATTGTTTTTATGCAAAAAATTATATTTGGTAATTATTTATTTATTTAATTTTAGAAAGTCTGAAAATGAATGATACTGACAATATTAATATTTGAAAATGAGTACTACTAAACTATAAATAAATATTGTTGCTAATGAATAAAAGACAAGTGTTACTAATGAAGTTTAGCATTATTCACTTTCTGTAATAAATAAATAATCATCAATATTGATAATTGTTTTTTATTTATTATTGAAAGCGAATGCTATTAGATTTTATTGGTGAAACTTCAAAACCTAACTATATAAATAAAACAAATGTTTTGGATTAAGGCAAAAACAGGTTTTGAAGGGGCCCTGAAACCCTTTACATAGGAGATTCTAAAAGGCTTAGAATTGAAGCATTAAAAGATCCAAAACAAAATAGGCTGCAAAAGATAAGACAATACATAAAGCAGCCAAGAAACCAGCAAATGACCAAATGGGTAGACAAAAAACCATCAAAGAGCCAGAACACAAAACACAAAAACACAGAAAAGACAACACAATTACATAAGGGTCTCAGCGACCTTAGCCTCCAACAAGCTCATCCTGTCAGTAGCCATCCTCAACTCTTTGTAATTCACACTCTAAGTTGCATCTTTTTTCTTCATGTTGCCTCGGGTCCACTTACAACGGCCTTGATCAGCCCGAGTCTTCTCATTATCATCACCAATATTGATTAGAACTTTCTCCAGCTGCTCTTTGTTAAGATTATTCACCAAGGCATTCATGCCATCCGCCGTGTGTTTGACAATCTTGTGACTATTGGTCATAATTATCATGAGAGTGGCTTGAATTTTCTTATAGTTCTCTTCCACATGGGTGAGCCTATCCTCAAATATTTTTTGCATCTGATCAATGCCCTCAACTGCTATGTTGATGCAGTCCACTACTAATTTCTTTTCATCTTCCGTCCATTGCTCGTTACCTTTCTGATTTTCCTGAGAAGTGACCACAGGAATAGCATCCATCTCGCTACCCAAGGCCCTTTGGTTGAGTCTGACCTCTTTAAGCTCATGAAAGAGCCATTTGAACATGCTGAAAGTATCAATGGTGTGGTCCCTGGTCATTCCCAAAACATTGTCATAGTCATCCCTCTTATCACTCAACTCTACACTCTTCGCATGAATGTCCTTGGTGGTATTCTGCAAAGGCGGTGAAGGGGGTGACGAAGGGAGCTTCTTAGGGTTCTGGCTTTGGGCTTCATGCAAGCCCTATTACCACTCTTGTAGCCCTCATAATTAGCCTTATTACCACTAGACGTAGGGGAATCCTTACAAGCCGAGGTGGACAAAGAAGAAACAACTAATTGCTTCCGCACATTCTTACCCTTACCCAAAGAAGGTTTAGCCTTCGGGGAAATCTCAGATTTGGATTTTATATGAGGGGGAGGAGAATTTGCCTCAGAGTCTGAGTTGGACTCCTCACCTCCCGACTCCCTATTGCTAGTGTCATCCTTAGAAGAGGTAGGGAAATAATCAGATGGGGCACAAAGGGCATGAAAATGAGAGTCAATAAGCACCAGAAGCCCTTCATGGAGGATAGGGAACTTAATAGGGTTCTTTTTATGGTCCCTAAAATTAGCCCTCAAGGCAGACATCAGATAAAAAGGAAAGGACACCTTGACACCATAACATAAGTGATTTAGAAGCACAAAGTGATGTCCATAAACCCGAGTGAAACGACCATCAAGAGTGAAATATTTTATTATTACCTTGAGGAGTTTTGCCCCTTATTCCTTGATGACAAAGATGTCGTAGTAGCTCACCGTTTTCTTCACCATCTCGACCCTCTCCTCTTCATTTTTAGGGAAGTTTTGCACCACCATTTCCATGTAGTTTATGTTCCTGTAATATTTCATCCCATCAGTCGAGAGGCCAGTGACCTGTGTAATCAAACTCTCATCAATTATCACCTTGCACCCATGCAGAGTGATGGTGACATCTTTCCAATTCTTCTTGAAATAGGCTGTCACATCCTTATTTATCCCCATCAACCTCTCAATATAGGGGGTGACACCCCCTTTCTCTAGGAGCCTCCATATTTTCTTGTCCTTCTTGAGATGCACATAGCTAGAAGGTCTAATTCTCTTCCTAGCCCCACCCATTTTTCTCTCCACTCTGTGACTGAAGAAACTCATAACTTTCAGACTGAGAAAGAAAGCCCAAATGAGGCCAATATCAACCCACAAAGCACGCAAATTAATTCTATAATAATGACACTGACCACTATAACCACATGCCATATGCGGGAAGGGGTCGATCTTTCTAGATATGATGGAAAAAGTACTCATAAATTTAGCTGCCTCAATTTTTGTCATGAAGAGTAAGCATATATAGTTTAGTGTCCAATTTATCCTCATTGGTCCAACTCATTTGACTAGTACTTCTCACTCCCTTATTAGCTAAGTAGTCGGCCACATAGTTGGACTCCCTAAAAACATGAGATATGAAGCATTGATCAAAAGAGTTAATGATTGACCTAGCCTTATTAATCCAGACTTCGACATTCCAAGAGGGCTTTGATATACCTTTAAGATAGTTAATAATATTTTTGGAATCACCCTCCACCCACACAAGCTTGTAGTTATGTCCCCCACATCCTATCGGCCCTGGGTTACCTTTGGTCGCCCCATAAAAATAAATTTTGGCCCAACCCTGAGGTGGTCTTCTCCAACCTTGGCTAGTTCTATTTTTAGAATTGGGCTTTAAAGTCAAGGAAACATCAACATGAATTTCCCAAGACCTTGCAACCCTAGACTCATAGTCATTGCAAACCACACTGCTATGGGAACTTGGTCTGGAACATAGAATATAAAGATTATCATTGATGGCCCGGTTAATTTTTCTGAAGACAATATTCGGCTGGAGATATGCTTCCCTAAAAATACAATTGTTTCACTCCTTCCATATACCCCATGCCACATGGGGAAACAAAAAGGACCACAAAGTTTGTAATGTGTGGTTCTTAGTAGGCATCTTCCAATGAAAAATGAACTCTTTAACCGAACTAGGAAAAACCCATCATAGATCCCATTGTTGGAGCACTTAACTCCATATGTCAACCGCAAAGGAGAAATGCAAAAAGAAATGATCAACATACTCAACTTCCTCCAAGAAGAGATAACATCTACTAGGTACAGAAAAACCCCTTTTACAGAGATTATCCGTGATCAAGATTTTGTTCAGGAAAAGGAGCCAAAAGAATATTTTGATTTTAGGAATAAAGAATTTAATCCAGACTTTGGACCACCAGGAAATAGGAGGATCCAAATGATATGCAACCAAAGCAACTAAAAATTTACCATTTGAAGAAGACCATCATATCAGCTCATCTTTAGAGTTAACATTCTCCAAAGTAAAAGATCTCAAAGTAGATTGCACTAATCCTAGGGTAGGGCTAATAATAGAAAGATCCACCCAATTACCGCTAGCCCAGTAGTCAACCACCTTCAGCCCAAAGGAAGCAACACAAGCATCTCTTAAAGCTCCAATCATAGGGTCAGAGGCCAGTAGAGTTTTACCAATCCAATAATCATCCCAAAAGAGAATGCTCTAGCCATTCCCCAGCTTCCAACAGGTCCCACTAAGAGAAACATCCCTGACCTTAATGATATTATTCCAAAGATGAGAACTCATAGGGAGATGAGGAGATTTAAGGAAGTCTTGAAATTTTTGAATATTAGAAAGATACTTATTGTGCCACAGGGTGTTCAATTCTCGCCTGCATCCATAAGTTCTCCAAACTTTTTTAGCAAGGAGAGCAGAGTTAAAAGATTTGATGTTCCTAATCCCAACCCACCTTGTTTCCTTGGTCTACATACATTCTCCCACACCACCAAAGGGATTCTATTCCGATCCTCCACTCCCGACCATATAATTCTTCTTTGAATTTTCTCGATCACCTCAACATATTGTGAAGGAATCTTGAATAGACTAAGGGAATACACAGGTAGATTCTGAATAGTGGACTTTAAAATTTGGACTTTCCCAGCTTGACTTAAAAGTGCACCCTTCCATCCAACCAACTTTTTGTTAAATCGATCAATCGAAGAAAGCCAGAAATAATTAAACGGTTTAGACCCTAGAGGAAGACCCAGATATGTGGAGGGGAGCACACCAACCAAGCATCTGAGAATGTCAACAATCTTCTTATGTCTCGCCTCAGGAGCATTGAAGAAGAAAGTGGAACTTTTAGCTCTATTAACCATCTGCCCCCAAGCTCTTTCATAAAGATTTAAAGTTGACTTTAAAACTCTGGCCTCCCCAACAAATGAACTCCCCATCAGAATAATATCATCAATAAATTATTGATGAGAGCATATCAAGCTAGCTGAAGAAGGTTTCAATCCTCTCAAAAGTCCATCCACAACTTGTTTCTGGATAAACCTGCTCAAGATCTCTGCCATAATGGTGAACAAAATAGGATAAATAGGATCTCCCTACCTTAAGCCCCGAGAGGTTTTGAGGAAATGGGAAGATGAATCATTGACAATAACTGCCATAGAAACAATGGATATAAGCTGCCAAATGAGACAAATAACCCTATTAGAAAAGCCAAAAGCAACAAGGATTTTCTTCACGAAAGCCCAATCCACCTTAGCAATGTCCATCTTAAGCAAGAATCCTTGAGCCTTAGACACGGTCAAGGAGTGAGTAATCTCATAAACAGTGATGATGGAGTCCAAGATCTGTCTCCCTAGAATGAAACCATTATGTTGAGGCGTGATCAAAAGGGGCAGGATCCTCAGCAACCTGGAAGTCAAGACCTTGGAGATGATTTTATAAAAGGAATTGCATAGGTTGATAGGCCGAAAAGCATCCAATGAGTTAGCCCCTTGCTTTTTCAGAATAAGGACAATAAAAGTGGCATTAAAATCCTTAAGTAAAGATTTGGATCCAAAGAATTCTTTGACAACGCTAGAAACATCACTCTCAACAATATCCCAAAAGGTCTAAAAGAAAAAAATTGGGAAGCCATTCAACCTGGGAGCTTTGTTATCATCAAAGGAGAATACAACTTCCTTAATTTCCACATTAGAGGGGATAGCAGCTAGAATTCTATTCTGATCAGTAGACAACACCCTTGGAAAGGACTCTGCCAAAGAATTTTGGGCTTCCAGAACTAACATAGAATCAGCCTTAAGAAGCCTCTCAAAAAATTCAACAACAACTTCACTAATCTTGTCTTCACATTCCAACTTAATATCATTACTAAGAATGTGATCAATTATATTAGTTGTTATGTGTTTAAGAGTGGTGATATGAAAGAATCTAGTATTTATGTCTCTAGCATTAAGCAATAATGATCTCGATCTGTGCCTCCAGAAAATTTCCTCTCTTGAAATAATACTATTGTATTTTGAAAGAATGTCACTCTCTCTAGAAAAATTATCACCAACATAGCCTTCTCTTTGGATTTTTTCTTGGATAATGTTGAGATCCACCTGAAGGGCAGATTTCATAATGCAAATTTCTCCAAATGTCTCCTTATTCCATTTTCTAACCCTCTCCTTCACAATTCTAAGCGTTTTGGCCACACGAAACAACATTGTACTATCAATTTTCACTTCCACCAATCCTTCACATAGCTATGCAAGCTAGGATGAGAAAGCCACATTTTTTCAAACCTAAATGGGAACCTTCTTCTACCTCCTTTAGGTTTGATAGACTTATAAAGCACTGAGAGGGGGGGGAATCAATGACAAAAAAAACAATACCACTTTAAACACAGACCGGTAAAGACAGTTAACCAATTTACTTAATACTATGCATGCAATCCAAAGTGATATTAAAGCATCCTCAAAAAGTAAAACATCCACCATAACACAAGTGTTTATACGTGGAAACCCCAATTGATAAAAACCATGGTGAGATGGGACTCACAAGTTAACTATCTGCAGTAATAGGTAACTGATCGGTTAAGGTCTACAAAGTGCTCTGCTAGGAGCGAATCCTGTTAAAGATCCCAAAGCTATGTTAGGAGATATACCTTGTTAAAGGTAGTACCTTGTTAGGAGTAACCTCGGTAGAAGATTTCAAACCCAAACTAATGGATCACTTGGTTAGAGGATTTGTACAATGAAGCTTGTTAGAGCTTACCCGATTAGGGGATTTGACTATTGTAGTGATTAGAAAACAACAGGTGATGTGATTTAAAAATAGCACATCTTGCTTAAATAGATCCTCTTCTACTCACTCAAAACTACATCACCGACATACTCTACAAGTCCTTCAGTAAATTGCATCAACTTATCACTTGTATCTTGCATCATGAAAATAGTTCATCACAATGTCATTATATAGACATTAGATTTCATGTCGGCTCGGGAACCTCATCACAATTTCCTAGGTGCAATGTATCTGGACAATCTTTCATAACACATCACAGATTGCTGCCAAATCTGTCAGTTAGGGATAACTCATCACGACCCATGATAACTCATCACACAATCAGTGAAATCGATTGGAACACCGATACTGGCTAAGAGTTAACCTCTTCCAACTCATAGATCGATTGTCCTCCATTTGCCTCTTTGATGATCTCTACAGTATCTCCAAGATGGTGCAAGTGAGAATGACCAAAACCAATTGTTATTCCTGTGTATACCGGTTGTCTACATATACCGATTAGACACCTTCAAAACCAATTGGACTTCTCTATACAAATAATACCAGTTTGCAATACAAAGACTTAGGAGTAGTACCAGTTTGTCTTAACTAAGATGACTATGACAATGTGAATATGTGTGTGTGTATGCATGTGCCATCAATTACAACACATGAATTTATCTATTACAATAGGCATCACCAAGCCAACAAGGTTCACCAGTAAAACTTATAAGAAAATGGCCAGATCCGACTTTGGACATAGCTGTTAAGAAACAATAATAAAGATGCAACCAATCTATAGAAATAAGGGTGTGATCCAGTTTGAATTGAATAAGCTCATCCCCCACCCTTCTATTAGTCCAGGTATATGTAGCGCCTGAAAGATCTAGATCAATGAGACACTGATCATTAATGAAGTCAGCCAGATCTTGTTTGTTGTCCATCTAGATTTGGGACCCTCCAAACTTTTCAGATTCTTGAAGAGGAGTATTAAAATCTTCGACATGTGATAAGCCCAGGAGTATTAGAGTAGTTTCTTTGGAAAGAAGAAAGACTCACCCAAAATCTCCTTTTAGAAAACTTATCATTTGGCGCATAGATATTAGATAAAATCTAAGAAAAAACATCTCTGATGTGCTTAAACAAAGTGACAACATGGTTATCGTCATCACAAAGAGGGAAACCTTGAATAAAATGAGAATTCCATAGGGCAACAACACCCCCAGAGGCACCATCAGAACTACTACCTTGCGATTCACAGAACTTGAAAAACTTAATTTTTTCAACCCTTTCCTTGGGCATCTTAGTTTCCTGAATAAGAAGAATATCCGGCCTATGATCCCTTGCAAAATTCTGAACTATATCTTGTTTATGGAAACTATTAAGCCCCCTTATATTCCAAGAAATCATTTTCATTTCTTACAAGGAGAATTAAATATACTTTCATGGATTGTCGTCTGTGACCCATCAACAAAGTTTTGCAAGCATTCATGTTCTCTTTGCCACTTAGATCTTCGACCTGCACTTCGAGGAAGCCCACAATCTGCTTTTGACCTATTGCGAGTAAAAAAACCAGATCCAGACTTTTGTTACGTTTTCTTCTTCTTCTTTTCCACTTTTGTGTAGGACATGTCTTCATCAAACTCAATCTCATCAAGGCTAATTGTAGCATCCTAAAATTGTGACACTTGCAATTTCGACTGCAGTTGGGTCTTCACGATGGTGATGCAACGTTGAACCTGAATGGAGACCTCGAAACTTGTTTACGACACCAAAAACTGCATTTTCCAGCACCCTGGCCTGATCCTCCTTGCACCCTGCTGTCCCGGGAGGTGGGACCATGGTGCCCAGCGCCCTGGTCCCCCAGGACCATGGTGCCCAACGCCCTGGTCCCCCAAGACCATGGCGCCCAGTGCCCTGGTCCCTGGCCCTATTTGGGGCCCGATCTCTTTTGGGCATCGGGTCTTTAAGTTTGCAAATTGGAAAATATTGTTTCTAGGTCGGCCTAAGGTCGGAAAAATCAGTCTATC
Organism: Cryptomeria japonica; assembly: GCF_030272615.1. Taxonomy (NCBI): domain Eukaryota; kingdom Viridiplantae; phylum Streptophyta; class Pinopsida; order Cupressales; family Cupressaceae; genus Cryptomeria; species Cryptomeria japonica. The sequence goes on from NC_081406.1 coordinate 535,131,960, forward strand.
AGCCCTAATTGACAAGTATATAAACTACATTTCCTCTTCCAAAAAAGAGAGGAAGACATATGTGTGCAAAAGGCGGAAGCGATATTCAAACATTCAAACATTCAAGCATTCAAGCATTCCTTCAAGCAATTGAGCATTCTAAGTCTCCATTCAAGGCTAAGTGTTGCATTCAAGACAAGGATTCAACCATTGAAGAGGAGATCACTTACAACATACAACATACTACATACATTACACCTTCGCATGTAAGAATACAAACATTCTTACAACAAGGTATCAGTACTTGTTTACATTACAAACATTTACATTTACAGCATTCTCATTTCTTAGTTAATTCCAAAACCGAGGTTTGACCTAAAAGCAAACCCCTCATCCCTAACCCCCCAATTGTCCTCTCTTTTCTGTGTGTAGGTTGCAGGCACGCGGCTGTAATTGAAGATCTGGAATCCTTGTGCAGAGACGAACAGATCCCCCTTCGTTTCGCGGATTTTTCGGAGGACCGTGTGCACGTCGGGCGCCATCGTCCCGTCAACTTTCGCTCAAATTTGCAGAATAGCACCGTCTCGACATTTTACTGCTAATTCCAGGTCCGCAGCTTCATCCCATATCCCTATCTCTGTTTATAAGCGAATCTTCCCTACTTTACATGCATTCCTAGTTCAATCTTTCTTTCTACATTCTTTACAAAAGAGGGTATCCTTGATGTCTTAACCCTTGAAACTCATATAGAATCCAATCTTGCATTGTGTGGGATTGGATCTTGTGGGTTTCAACCCCTCTTTTGAATGTAAAGTCTCTCCTAAGTGAAAACCATCAACCCTAGTGACTCTCCCTTCTCTCTCCTTGGAGATTGGGGAGGGGAGAACAACTAGGGTTCGATTTTTCCGCTTTACACTAATATTCTCTTTCTCATCTCTACCCTGCTCATCCTTGGGAGATTGCACAGTTTTCAGAATGATAATGTTCTGGTTCAAGGCTAAAAGAGTACCATTGGAGTTCTGGAAGGGAGATATCTCAAGAGTAGATGTATTCAGAAACCCCAAATCCAATCCTCCAAAAGCAGAACCCAGAACAGGATAGGATTGACGATCCTTAAAGGTGCAGATGGGGTCATTCTTTGCAGTCTCAAAGTCCATCCTTTTGTTGCTTGGTGAGATATATCAAGAACCAACATCATTGGATATGATTATCTCTCCATTCTCAATATCATCCCTCTTTCCCTTTGCATCATTATCAACCTTATTAGAAATTTTGCCCGTAATATTGTTATCATCATTTTCCTGCTCAGAAAAATCCTCCTGAGGTGCGATCACAACCTGGTCCTTCTCTTTAGACTCACCCCTGAAACTATTATCGGTCATTTCTTACTCGGGAACCTCCTCCTAAGGGTCAATCACATCTTGGTTCTTCTCTTTGGAATCACCCTTCTTCCCTTCTTGGTGTTCCTTAGCATAAACAGAGGAATCCTCATACACCTTGTTCACAGTTGGAGCTCCCTATCCCTCAACCACCTTAGGCTTAGGTAAATAAAACAAATGTTACAAACAATATTGATTTTAAAAAATGAAAGTTACCAAAAATATTAACTTTTAAAAATGAATGTTACCAAATTTCAATTAAGGCGTTCTTCTTCAAAATAATATTGATAATTGTTTATTTGATTTTAGAAAGTTTGAAAATGAATTTTGCCAACAATATTAATAACTTTACCTAGTTTCTTAACATATTACCAATTATTTATTTATTGTTAAAAGTGATTGTTGTTAAATTTCATTGGCGATACTTCAAATAAATAAATAAAATGAATGTTACCAACAATATTAATTTTAAAATATGAATGCTACAAATAATATTAATCTCTTAAAATAAATGCTATTGAATTTCAACTACAATAATTTTATACTAATTATTTATTTCCTTAAAAAAGGGCTACCTAACAATATTAATTTTTGAAAATATATTTCCTTCCCTTTCATATAATATTACAATAAAAAACTAATTTTTTGAATACCTAGTACCTACCTAGTAATTTTTGTTAGAATTAGTGAAATGTGAATCCCACAAGCCCAGTTATCTTCTACAAGAATACCTGTCACACATAAAGAGAAAATTGAACAACAAAGAGAATTGAAGACAATTAACAATAATTGAATGTATTGCTTTGAAATTTCTTAATTACAATGAAGGATATGAAATCCTTATAAAGAAATCTAACTCTAAAGATATAAATCCTAAATGGTGGAATCTACAAGATAGACTGAGAGTTAAAACACAATGCATGAATCAGTAATGTATGAACAAAGCATAATAAACTAATTAATGCATGAAACTCTCGAAATTCTAAACATAGTTTGCTTTTCCTAGTTTGCATTATGTATGGAGATAAATATTAATTAATTATTCATAATTAATTAATTAACTAACTAATACCCCCTAGGCTGGGTTGCCTAGATCTAGTTCGTGGTTGTCTCATGGTGGATGTTTTGTATAGCTGGATGGCTTTTTGTATATGCTTGTTTAGATGTATAGGGCTATAGTACTGGATTGGTATTTTGTATAAACCTGTGTATTAATGGCCCGATCTATGCATACTTATTGATGTGTATACCTAGATAGAAGGGTGACATGAATTGCTAGTTGTAGTTCTAATTGTTTTGTAAATCATTTTATTCTCCATAATCAATACAAAAAAAATTAACTAACTAATACATGCCAATAATTAATTACTACTAAGGCATTGATTATTTAGTGAATTAATGCAATTAAGTGAATAATTAATATATGAATTATTTATTCCAACACCCCCCCTGAATGCACAACTGGGAGAGAGGCAAAGATATAGGAAAACACATGCAAAGATGAATGCATGATGGGTCCCGACCTAAAGCTTGATGAGGTACCCATGAACAAACATGCAAGTTTCTCATAAATGGAGAAAAGGAGAAAACCTTGAATGAGAACAAAACTCCTCTCCAAAATAGAAACAAGAAGACAAGCATGAAGAAACATTGAAGCAGGAAGAAGCTGCAAACACTGTCATAGAATGACTGCTATGATGCTGAAAAAAGAACCTCCAGAAATAGGAATGCTAGAGTGTCGATATGGTAAGTATTCCATCTCACCGACAATGCATGGGTAAATGGTCGCGATGCATCTCATAGTACATAGGAATGAATACGTAAGTGATCCATCTCATAGACAATGCATGGGTAAATGGCCTTGCATCTCCTAGTACATAGGAACAAGTACTGGATACAAAGAACACTCCAACGCGAGACCAAGGAAGCATTAGAAACAATAGTGAAAACCCCCTCATAATGCTAAAAAGGGAGATTAAGACAAGTACACTGAATTTGAATGCTATTCTCCATGATGCTTAAAAAAATAGAGATGTGTGCCAAAAAGATGGAGCTCCCATCACAGGAGGACACAATAGGGCTAGGAAGTCACTGATTAATTCAGAAAGAAGAGGTAGTGGGATGGAAATCTATCTTCAAAAATGGACCTGAGATCTAGATAGAAAGTTGAATCACCTTTCTGACGATATCTCATTTGCGAAAAACGGAGTCCGGATGCACAAGATATGCCCTCGAGAGTGCAAACTGCAACTTTCGACTTCAATTGGCAAAAAAAGCTTGCAAAATGAAAAAAATAGAAAATATACCTCCATCTCTAGATTGGGCTCGGAAAGAGCTTTCCAACGGTATATAGTTTGCCCAATTTCGACTCCGTGTGACCAAAACAAAAAAGCACCTCTTTTAGGGCACAAAGAGGGTCAAAGAAGGGCTATGCATGTTGATTGTATTGTTGATGTCAACAGCCGAAAATCAAAAAAAATTTGATGAAATTTTTTCTTACGTAGGTACATGTACGACAGTACGGATTTTCATGCATCGAAAAGCGTGCCAATGATTTTTTTTTTGCCTCCGATGCTCCCTTCACCAAAAATAGGCAAATTATATATCAAAATTCATGGAATCAACCTTCTAAATCCAACCATGAGGTCCTTTTGGGCCGAAAAAGCTCCATAATTTTAGGTACCCTTTGGAACAGAGAAAACCGTCAAACTTCGAACCCTTGCAAAATGGACTCTATATATTGGATTTCAACGAAACGAAAGGCGATCTAGATTTTCTCGAGCCTTTTCGAACTAATGGTGAACTCCAAATTAACCCAAGGTGAACAATTTGTTGTGTAAATGCAAATAATCTCCAAGAAAGCGAACATGAATCTTCAGATCTGGAGCTCTAATACCATGCTAGAATTTGTGATTGTTGAATCCCATAAGCCCAATTATCTTCTGCAAGAATACCTGTCACATAAAGAGAAAATTGAACAACAAAGATAATTGAATGTATTTCTTTGAAATTGTTTAATTACAATGAAGGATATGACATCCTTATAAAGAAATCTAACTCTAAAGATAGAAATCCTAAATGGTGGAATCTACAAGATAGATTGAGAGCTAAAACACAATGCATGAATTAGTCATGTATGCACACAAATCATAATAGACTAATTAATGCATGAAACTCTCAAAATTCTAAACATAGATTGCTTTTCCTAGTTTGCATTATGCATGGAGATAAATATTAATTAATTATTCGTAATTAATTAATTAACTAACTAATAAATGCCAATAATTAATTACTAACTAAGGCATCAATTAATTAGTGAATTAATGCAATTAAGTGAATAATTAATATATGAATTATTTATTCCAACAATTTTTACTTATCCAATACATTATTATGTGGATTCTCCCTGCTACTTTTTCTCTCCTAAAATTAAATTCGAATATGGTAGGACAAGATTCTTCGTACCATTAAATCTAGATTTGATTGTTCTTCACATCCAGTTAAAAAATAGATAAAATGAGTTAATTATTTTGCATGGATTCCTCACAAAGGTGAGGTTGATCATTTTTGTATTTACTCTAAGTCCATTTCAATCCATAGGGAGACTTGTCAATTGGGCTCGGTAATGGAATCGAGTAGTCATGCAAAGCACAATGTTTTTTTTTTGTAATGACATGTGCAAAGACATAAACACTCCAGCTTCAATAAAATAACGAAAAACTCTTTAACTTCAAAAAAATCTATAATTCCCTTAATAAATTAATTTGTTCTATTTCAAATCATTCCAAACGCTCATAATGCCATTAAAAATAAGTAATAAAATTTGCAAGTTTAAAAGTTGAAACAACCAAGTCTATATCATTTAAATAGGTAAATAATAGTAATTTTACAAAATGAATATCCTTTCATAATATTTCAACATACTTCACATTATTCATAGTTACATTACAAGACTTAGGCATTCTATAGCCTTAAGTTAACAATATACAAAAATAAGATATTATAAAATAATGAGAGAAGATACATCATTTAATCTTCAATTCATAAGCTATCTTAAGTTTAATCCTTCAAATGAAGACGAGAACAAGATTCAGGTGCTTTTTCCACCCAACCTTGAAACATATGCTTCCCTAAAATTCTTAATCAATCAAGAATACCCGACCCTACACGAATTGCTTAACAAGAAGAATTTGACATGCAAGATGGAATCTTGGTGCATGCCTAGTATGACACATGCATTTTCTATTATTCTAACTCATTTAAGAAACAAGCAAGATCAATACAAGGATATGGTAGAGAGTAATAAATACATCTATTTGTTCCAATGGTCAATAAGTTACTCGGATGAGTATAATGCCATGCATAGAAATAAAACAGTTTGGAAAAGTAAACTATACTCTCTAAAAACCCCATATCCGGCACCCGTTCCAGAATGTATGCTTTACCCCAAAACATAACTAGAACAATCATTCATCTAGCATGCTAGCTATTACCTTCTAAGTCTACTTCAATGAGTATGTTTGTCAAGTATTTAGATTCATAAGCATACATGGTTCGAAACAATTCAAATGTAAATTCATTTACAACAAGAACAATATTTCATTTTTAACATAAATTTAATAAGTTCAAAATAAAGAAGGTGTAACACAAGTATGCACATATTTGCATATAAAAAGAATACAAAAATGAAAATTAGGAGCACACATTCTTTTAAATCTATGTTCCTCATTTTATCAAATAACCATTTTGGCATGCAACTCTTTATTTTGATATTAATCATCCATGTTTCTGTATTTTCATTACAAAAATCAGATTTAGTATATATTTCAATAACAGTAATAAATTTCCAGAAGTCAAGTTTTCATGTATATATTTACTTTCATGATATCTAACTAAGTTTGCTTTTTAAAATCTTTTCTACAGGTTCGTACAAGTTTGACATGAATCATCATGTTATCTCTTTGACAAACAATGATTCCAATTCGACAAAGAGAGACACAAATTTGACAAAGATCCATATATTTGATAGAGATGTAGTTTTGACAAATGAACACAAAATAAACAAAGCTTTCAATCTTAGAAAGAAATTTTGTTTAACATTGTCATAATGCAAAATGAATCGATTTGTCCTACCTCTGTATTAGATTCCTGAATCTGAATGGGCAAATGACCTATCAGTGGATATCTATTCCTCCTTTCTCTATCTTTTCTGGTCTTTTCTCTCTATTCGGTTGAGTGTATCTCTTTTTATCTCTTCCCATCTTTTGGTTTAGTGTATATTTATTTTTCCTTTCTATTGTGTTTGTTTTACAATCAATGGTTATCTCCACTTATCATGGTTGGGTGATCCTATATTTGTACTTTTATTGCCACTAATAGTTGTTTACATCGCCTTACCAAACAGGTTGCCCTCCCCACATAAGGCTCATTACTTGTCATTTTTGCTATGTGCATGTTTTAGGCACCACATAGT